>NC_073306.1:120708145-120825645 GCF_027595985.1 Sorex araneus | reverse complement strand
TTAAGGATGGAGACGATTAGCGAAATGAGCTCCCAAGGGGCCTGGGATCAAGTTTGGAGGAGGATAAATTAGTTTGGGGCAATAATGTATATTTGACTGAATGGGGCAAAATTAAATTATTTACCTTTTAGAGAGTCACTTGATCTCATCACTTTGGGGAGCTTTTTATCTGACCTGGGTTCTGGCTGTAGCTCTAATGAGCACTGGCTTTCCCCTGTCTCCCGGCCAGGGCTGTGTCTTCATATTTTGTGTGTGTGTGTTTCTCAACCCCTAGCAACAGGCAGCCAGCCTCTGGCACCAGATGCCTATTTTCTGCCTCAGAATCGTACATACGAGGTTAATATTCAAGCTCTGTGACCCCCAAGACTCTGTGATGAGTCTCCAGCTCTCCACGGGGCAGCGAAGCAAAATCAGGACATCTGGTCTCAGGTGGTGGCAGGTTTTGAGCGTCTGGGTTGAGAAAGACCAGAAGCACCTACTCCCCACCTCCCCCCTCAGCTCTGGGCCTTTCATGCACGTTCACGGCCGTCAGCTCCTACAAATGAATTTCACGTTCTTCCACCAGACACAGAGCGTCACTCCCATATGGACCATATGGACGGGGTGCCGTGGGATCCGAGAGCTGGGTGCAGAGCCAACCGCCACCCTCATCACAGTCCTTCCCAGGTTGAGCTGGAGAGAAAGGAAGTGTGTGTGTGTGTGTGTGTGTGTGTGTGTGTGTGTGTGTGTGTAGGTGGGGGGACACCCTCTGTAGGTCCAGGTGGAGAAGCTTCGCAGGTACTCGCAGAGGGTGGTGGGAATGGGGGTGGGTTGAATCCCACTGGTGACCACCCAGATCTGGGAGCACTCTGACAAACTACAGACCCGCTCTCCAGTGCTCTAATTTAGGTGTTCACAGACAGGAAGTTGGTTTTTCTCTGGTTTAAGAAGCCTCCCATCACACTGCGATCTACATTCTATATTTTCCCCCAACGCGAGTCTTTCCTGCATCTGAAGTGTATTTCCCTCCGTGCTGGCACCCAGAGATCTCGGCGGATCCTTTCCCAGACGTACACAGTCTGCTAGGCACCACTTCTTGCTCGTCACCGTCTTGTCTCCAGCTCGCTCTGTCTAGAATGATCCTAGTTGATGTGTCCATTTCTGGCCCACTACCAGACTCTTAACGTTTTCTGCTATCGCTTTTGCTCCTTAGAGTCTGGTATTGATAAGACCTTCCCTTTCCTGCCCTTTTTCTCTTTCCAAATTATCTTGGTCCAGTTGCACATTTGCTTTTTCCTATACTTTTTAGAATCAGCTCGTCAAAGTTCCGTGAGAAAAATAGAATCTCCTGATCCTGAAGGGAGACATCCCATCCCTTCTTTCCGTCAGCGGCCAGGGTGCCGGTCCCATTGAATTATCTGCTGGCTTTGGTTGGTGAGGCCTTGCCACAAAGGTTGGTCACTTCTGTCGTCCAGGTGTTTCGCATTTGTGAATGGAAATGGTTTTCCTTTCTGCTTTCCCAATTTGAATCAGTTTGCTAATCACGATGCCTCATTCACCGGCACAGAGCAAATGTGCTTTGTCCCTGGTCCCACAGATGCAAACACAGCGCACACGGAGCGCAGAGCTAATTGGCTGGAAATGAATTCGAATTTTTGAATTAAATTTTAATTAGACAAGTAATACATGAATACATTTTTCCTTTAAACAAAATTAGAGCGTTGCGGATAAAGAAGCTTCTTGCAGGCCCTCTCCCTCCCGCTCCCCCGCCTGCCTTCGCCACCCCTCCAGAGGCCCCTCTCTTTAGTCCTGTGCTGTTTGTCGGAGGTTTCCCTGAGCCAGTGGAAAACCACCCTCTCCTCTCTCCATGTGTGTTTGTTTGCACAGACCCGTGTGCCCACACCGGACGTGCTGCCCACAGCTTAGCGTACTTGACAGCCGCCTGGCATCGCCTGGCCCCTGCCTGACCCTGTGTTCCTTGGCTCTGCACTGGGTGACCTCCCCGATCTCGCCACCACTGATCTCGTTCTTGTCTGTTGATAGACTCTGAGTCTGTCCAGTGATGTTCCTGTCACTCTGCGTGAGCCCAGGGCTTCTCTGGGACAGAAACATAGCCAGGAAGTGGAGGGAGTCCTAAATCCGAGTAGAAACCACCAGTGGTTTCTCCAGAGGTCCAGCCTGGTGTCCACAGCCCACGTCTTCTCCCAGCTTCACATTTTTAACCAGCTGGAAGAGAGAAATAGCCATTTGTGTAATCTGCATTTTCCTCAGTGACACTGAAGTATTCGTGTGTTGGCTGTCATTTTCATTTCCTCCTCTCGGCTTCTCATTATAGTTCTCCTTTGCCCATTTCTTTTATTAAGGTAACTTGGCCTTTACCTATTGTTTTTTTCCCCAGAGTTCTTTATATATTCTGGATGTGTATTTGCACATGTTTTCTATACTGCGATTCTGGTCATTTAATTGTACATAGCATTTTTTTTGTCTTAGAGAAATTTTAATTTTGATATAATTAGATTTTATGCCTTTTTTTTTGCAGTTATAGAAAGCTTTCCCTACATCAGGACCCTAAACATTTCCTCTACTTTCTTCCCTAAAATATATAGTTTACACGTGTGTGTGCATGTGCATATAATTTATCCTCGTTACTCCATGCTGAAATTAAATTCTATGTGCATCAATCATAGTATCTGACTTTGCTTCACTGTCCACTGCCCGTGCATAGGTAATGGTGCCAACAGCATATGGAAACATACATCACTTCTCTGTGGATTAAACACCGCTACCTTTGTTGAACATTAAGTCTCCATGTCAGGACACTTTCTAGTCCATTGATCTATTTGCCAGCCCCTGAGATCGATAAGATGCTACACGAACCAACAAATCCTACCCTCTGTGTTGTTTTTTTGCAAAATTGTCCTGGTCATCCTTGTGGGATGGGGTCACCACATGAATGTTAAAGTCAGCTGTGCCCCCTCTTGGATCCCCAACACTGCCTGTGCCTTCAGGGCCTGCTGGAAGCGACCTCCAAGCACAGGCCTGGAGTAGCTCCACAGTACTTCTCACCGGGCCTATTAAGATCCGAGTGTCAGCTGTGAGGAGAGCGCCCCTCGCCTGGCTCGCCTGGCCCCGTCTTTGCCTCCTCCCCTCCGGCCCCTGGGTGCTAATCACCGTGCCGCATTTGCAGCCACACACCCCGAGTCCACGCTCCTTCTCCCTGGGCCTGCTCACGCGAGCCCAGCCAAACATGCGGAGCTGGGATAATTAGCTGAAAACAAATTAGAAATTTTTCAAATTATACTTTAATCAAGCATGGAAGGCATGAATACATTCTCCTTTTTAAAAGTGGAGCCATCTGAGTCTAACGTTTCCTTCGGCCAGCTGATGCCCGAGTCTCTTCCCCTTCCACAGAGTTCCGTGTCGCCTTCCAGAGTGAATCTCTAGAATGGCGGTGGCGGGGAGCATGCTTCGAATAAATTCTGCCCTGGATCCTGTATTTCTCCTCCCCCTGACTTTAAAAATAAAACGTTGTTATTATTTTTTATTTACTGTACTATATTAACAGGGCTGGAGCAATAGCCCAGCAGGTAGGGCGTTTGCCTTGCACTCGGCGGACCCGGGTTCGATTCCTCCGCCCCTCTCGAAGAGCCTGGTAAGCTACCGAGAGTATCCCGCCCGCACGGCAGAGCCTGGCAAGCTACCAGTGTGTATTGGATATGCCCAAAACAGTAACAAGTCTCACGATGGAGACGTTACTGGTGCCTGCTCAAACAAATCAATGAGCAACGGGATGACAGTGATGACTATATTAATAATGGTTTCTCCTGGGGCTGGAGCGATAGCACAGCCGGTAGGGCATTTGCCTTGCACGCAGCCTACCCGGATTCGATTCCCAGCATCCCATATGGTCCCCTGAGCACCGCCAGGGGTAATTCCTGAGTGCAGAGCCAGGAGTAACCCCTGTGCATCGCCGGGTGTGACCCAAAAAGCAAATAATAATAATAATGGTTTCTCCTGAACGTACTCCCAACACCACAGCCCTCACCAGTTTACCTGACTCCCTCCCCAGTGCCTTTACCCCCCACTCCCTCTCACCTGCCCCCCAACTCTCTTGTGTGTGTCAGTTCCCCTCTTTGTTGCTATCTTGCTGTGTATCTTTTTCTTTGTTGGTTGAATTTGGGGCCACATTTGAAGGTGCTCGTGGCTTGCTCCTGGCTCTGTCCTTAGGCATCACTCTGCACTGGCGGGATCTGGGGACTATCTGGGGTGCCGTGGATCCAACCTGGGTCAGTCATGTGCCAGGCAGTGCCCCCCACCCACTGTCCTCCCGCCCCGGCCCCTGGCCCTTTCATTCTGACTAGACTTCACTGAGCATGATACCCTCTCGTTCTATCCAGGTAGCCGCGAAGTGCGTGATTTTGTCTTTCTCAGAGCTGCATAGTAGTCCACTGTGTAAGACACTGTGGCTTCCTGATCTGTCCATCTGTAGTTGGGCACTTGGGTTGATTTATGATTTACTTAACATGTCGATTGTGTACCTGTGCTTGTCTGGCCCTTTCAGCAGCTCTGCGGAGGTCTTTCCTTGGGTGGTGTCATTTCTCCTTTGTTCACAGCCTTGAACAAAGCTGACCCCTGTTGTGAAGAATTCCACCGGGCAGGTGCTGGGACCCTCTGCCTCTGCATGTCTCCTTCCGCCTCTCTGGCTCCCTGGCCTCTGTGATATCCACCCCTTGAGCTGGAATAGATCTGGCCCGAGTCTCCTGGAGTGACCGAACCCTTGTGTCATCTTCCTCTGCCACTGAGTGTGATTCCTCAGTTTCCCAAACTGTGTCTGACCTGACGAGCTTGTGGGGCTGTGTGGGGGAAATGTTTTCTTACTGGTTTAATTGGTGTTTTCCTTTAGTGCCTGATCAAGGCTGTTTTCTCCTAGTTTCCCTGGCCATTTGTGTCTCCTGGGAGCTGAGCCATGCAGGTTCTTTGGCCATATTTCCTCTGGGTTTTCCTTTTTATTGATTGATGGGGCTTCTTTATATGTTCTTAACATTTGTTCCTCGCCTACTCTAATGTCAGCGAATTCTTTGCCATTCTGACTCTTGTCTTTTAACTATCATATCTTCTGGTACAGAATTAAAAATGTTCTGTCAAATTTAGACTCTTATTTCGCCTTAGAAGGCCCTCCCTGCCCTAACAGCACAACCACTTTTTCTGTATTTTTTTCTAAGATGTTCAGAGTTTTCTTTTTACATTTATATCCTCTCTTTCTCTCTCTCTCTCTCTCTGAGCTACATTCCCAGCCATATATATATATATATATATATATATATATTGCTTTTTGGGTCACACCCAGTGATGCTCAGGTGTTACTCCTGGCTTTGCACTCAGGAATTACTCCTGGCAGTGCTTGGGGGACCATATGGGATGTCGGGGATTGAACCTGGGTCGGCCGCGTGCAAGGCAAACGCCCTACCCGCTGGACTATCGATCCGGCCCCCCCAGCCCTATATTTTACATTTTATATGAACTTGTTTTCGGTGTAATGTTTAATTTAAACAAACTTCGAAATTGATCCTTTCTTTAAAAAAAAGTACCATTTATTGATTATTCTGTCATTTCTTCAGTGATCAAACATTGCTCTCTTCGGGGTGGGGTGAAGGGGACGGAGTGGGAGTGGTGGGAGGGATACTGGGACCATTGGTAGTGGAAAATGGGCACTGGTGGAGGGATGAGCACTCGATCATTGTATGACTGAAGCACAAGCATGAAAGTTTGTAAGTTTGTAACTGTACTTCACGGTGATTCACTAATAATTTTTTTTTTTTAAACTCTTGCCTGACATAAATTCCAACTCAGGTGTATGTCAGCGTGCTTCTGAGTCCACAGATCTATTTGTCCTGAGTTTGGTAAGATGCTTTGCAAACTAACGGGACAAATCCTGTCGTCCCGGTTGTTTCTGCAGAATCTTCTGGGTCCCCATGCAGGATAGGGTCACCGCATGAATGCTAAAGTCGACCTGTGAGGGTCCAGATACACATCTGCTTGGATGTTCGTCGGGTGCATGTTGAGTTTAGGCGTAAATGGGAGAAGATTGACTTCTCTAACATATGGGTCTCCCTCGCGGCGCACACCGCCGGGCGAGCTTGCGTGTCTCGGCCAAGTTTGATCATTTGCTCTAGTGGAAGCCTCGCAGGTTTCCTGATCTGCGAGTCCCCAGGCCTATTAAGGTCCGAGTGTCAGCTGTGAGGAGAGCGCCCCTCGCCTGGCTCGCCTGGCCCCGTCTTTGCCTCCTCCCCTCCGGCCCCTGGGTGCTAATCACCGTGCCGCATTTGCAGCCACACACCCCGAGTCCACGCTCCTTCTCCCTGGGCCTGCTCACGCGAGCCCAGCCAAACATGCGGAGCTGGGATAATTAGCTGAAAACAAATTAGAAATTTTTCAAATTATACTTTAATCAAGCATGGAAGGCATGAATACATTCTCCCTCTTAAAAGCGGAGCAATACGAATACAGCTCTGCTCCCCTCTGCGGCCCTCTGCGGCCCTGGTGCCCGGCCCGCCACCCTCCCTGCCGCCTTCCCTAGAAATACACAGGATGGATGGAGGTATTTGGATGTTATCCCACTTGTAGGGATTTTTCTGAAAACTTGTTTTCTCTTTTGTGTATTGAAACTGGGCTGGAACAATAGCACAGTGGGTAGGGTGTTTGCCTTGCACGCGGTCGACCCGGGTTAGATTCCTCCATCCCTCTCAGAGAGCCTGCAAGCTACCGAGAGTATCCCGCCCACACGGCAGAGCCTGGCAAGCTCCCCATGGCGTATTCGATATGCCAAAAACAGTAACAACAAGTCTCACTATGGAGATATAACTGGTGCCCGCTCGAGCAAATCAATGAGCCACGGGCTGACAGTGCTACAGTGCAGTGCAGCATTGGAGCTATACACATATTGGCACAAGAATTCTTGCTCGCTCCTTTAGAGAGTTCTGTTGTGCTCATTCTCTTTTCCCAGATCCACAGGCAGCTCAGCTACGCCTTTTTCCTTCCTCATAGACCACTGCAGAAAACAACCTTGACACACGCCAAATTCTGGGTCTCTGGTTTCTACCTTTAGTTTGAACAGACACTCATTTGTTCTCTGTAATTTTGGCACCGTTCACATTTCCAGCCAGGACCTGAGAGATAGTACAGCAGGTGAGACACTCGCCCGCGCGCCCCCGCCCTCAGCAGCCCTGTCGGGCGTGATCTCTGAGTGCAGAGCCAGGAGTCAGCCCTGAGCACTCCTGGTTGTAACCCCAAATCAACAAAACAAACACAACCCCCCCCCCAAAAAAACACATAAATTTTCACCAGAAGGCATAGAGGATTCAAATTTCCACACCGTGTGTGTGTGTGTGTGTGTGTGTGTGTGTGTGTGTGCGCGCGCGCGCGCGCGCGCACACATGTGGGGAGGAGAGAAATCGATGGAGAAATGCTCTAGACAAAACAAAATGAGATAAATGGAGAAGGCAAAAGTTGAACTCAACAAAATCTTGGTCATTTTTCACATGAATCTTGAACCTTTATTAAATCTTTTGAATTGCTGAAAAAAAATTTCCACGCTATAAGTGACTGATTTTTCAATTTGATGGGTAAAAACTGTGTACTTGTCTACTACTGAGATTTTTCCTAGGCAGATTAGGCATCTGTATTTTTTCTGAAGGATCTTCACTTTTGCTCATTTGAAAATTAGACTATTTCTATTTTTTAATTTTTACAATGTGGCCCAGGTAGCAATCTTTTTTATATATGGCAGTTAGGGTGAATATTTTCTCCCAACTTGTTTATTCCTTTGTTTTTTTACCATTTTGTTGTGATGACAGCTGCAGCACTGAGGGCAGGGGATGATAAGGTACTTGGTTCAGTGCTCACACACTTGGTTCAGTGCTCATACTTGTTACAGTGCTTACACACTTGGTTCAGTACTCACATACTTGGTTGCAATACTCAGATACTTGGTTCAGTGCTCATACTTGGTTGCAGTACTCAGACACTTAATTCAGTGCTCATGTACTTGGTTGCAGTACTCACACACTTGGTTCAGTGCTCACATACTTGGTTGCTGTGTTCACATACTTAGTTGCAGTACTTACTGCACTCAGACACTTGGTTCAGTACTTATATACTTGGTGCAGTGCTCACATACTTGGTTCAGAACTCAGACACTTGGTTGTGGTGCTTGCCAGGGTCAGACCCTTCAGTTGTGACACTCACACACATTTGGTTGTGCACACACTTTGTGTGGTGCCGGATCACAAATGCTAGTGCCCCCAACCACACTTGGTTTGTGGGGCCGTGCCGGGGAGTGAGCTGGCAGCTCCCCGCTCCAGGGCAGGTGGTCTGCCTCTCAGCCGCCCCTCAGCTGCCTCTGGGCCCTGTCTGGTGCCTTTAATTCTCGGCCAGATCTTTTATTAGACAAACAATCATTTTGACATAATCAAATTTATCAATCTCTTCCCTTTTCTATTTCTAAATTATTTTTAGACATTTCTTACTCCTACAGTTTAAATGTAGTCTGTGTTCTTTTCTAAGGGCTTTTTTTTTGTCTTTAATGCATCTGGAACCTATTTTTATGATTTAGTGGAGATGCAATCTAACCTTTCTCCAAACATTCAGCAGATTATTAGGAGCCAGGGGGTTACAAGTCTGCCTTTTGTCTGCTGATCTGCAGTGAAACGCGCTCAGTGGTGGGTCAGAGTGCTGGGCTGCCTGGGGCCATCCTGCTGGCCACTCTCGGTCCTGCCTGCCAGTGTCCCATCTGCCATTGCTTTAGACCAGCTTTGGGTCCCTGTTAAGGCCAGTCCCCCGTTTCATCATATTCCTTTCTCATTTCTCTTAGCTGGTACCTTAGATAACTCCCCCACGTGAATTTTATTTTATTTTATTTTTCACTTTTTGGGTCACACTGGCGATGCGCAGGGGTCACTCCTGGCTCTGCACTCAGGAATTACTCCTGGCGGTGCTTGGGGGACCATATGGGATGGCTGGGAATTGAACCCTGGTCGGCCGCATGCAAGGCAAATGCCCTACCTGCTGTGCTATCGCTCCAGCCCCCTCCACATGAATTTTAGAAACAGCTCATCAGGGCTGAAGCGATAGCACAATGGGTAGGGCATTCGCCTTGCACGCGGCCGACCCAGGTTCAATCCCCGGCATCCCATATGGTCCCCCAAGCACCGCCAGGAGTAATTCCTGAGTGCAGAGCCAGGAGTAACCCCTGAGCATCGCTGGGTGTGACCCAAAAAGCAAAAAAAAAAAAAAAAAATAGAAACAGCTCATCAAGTTCTGTGGATTTAAAGATTAATTTGGGGGGAAATTGGAATCAGTGCCGTCGTGGACCTTTCAATCCACAACTACAGTGGCACCAACTCTCCTGACCGGCTGTCTCTGCGGCCCGGAGCCTCCTTTTCTGCAGAAAGAACATTCCCATTTCTGATGAACGGGCTCGCCTCTGAAACGATTACTGGATTACTGTTGCTCTCTGAACCTCGGCCTTTGATTTTATTTTGCTCGTTACATTTTTTAAAACTCTACTTGCTAATCACTGTACTTCATTCACACACACGCACGCACACGCGTACATACACATGCACAGAGTAAATGTTCTTCCTCCCTGGGCACAAACATGTGAACCCTGCCAAACACACGGCATTGGCATAATTGGCTGGAAATGAATGGGAATGTTTCCAAATTAAGGTTTAATGATACAAGCGAAACATGAATACATTCTCCTTTTTAAGAAAAAAAAATGGAACATTGCAGATGAAGCTGGCGTCCCTTTGGACCACCCACTGCTGTCCCATTTCTCTGCTTGTTCCCGGAGGTGAAGGTTACTGGCGTCCTTTACTAGACTTTCTGAAAACTTACTAACCCATAGCTAAGCTCCCACAGGAAATCTCTGGCACAGGTGTCTCAAATAATGAGAATTTTTTTTCCTTTCCAGTTTTTGTTGGTCTTCCTTTTAAAACTTAAAAAAAAAAAAATTATTGACCTGGATTGCATCTTGTTCCAGAAGAAACCATTAATGTCATCCTCCACGGCTGTATGAAAGTGGACACGCAGAAGTTGGGAGATGGGGCTGGAGTGATAGCACAGCGGGTAGGGCGTTTGCCTTGCACGCAGCCGACTTGGGTTCGATTCCCAGCATCCCATATGGTCCCCTGAGCACCATCAGAGGTGATTCCTGAGTGCAGAGCCAGGAGTAACCCCTGTGCATCGCTGGGTGTGACCCAAAAAAAAAAAGTTGGGAGATGGCCACAGGGGCAACAGAGAGGGAAGGGGGCCCGCAGGCTGACGGAGCTGAGGCAGAAGCTTCTGTGGACACAGTGGAACAAGAAATAAAGAGGTAATAAGAAGAATCTTTTTTTTATTGCTCTGGGGCTGTTTTTTGTTTTTGTTTTTGTTTTGGCTTTTTGAGTCACACCCGGCCATGCTCAAGGGTTACTCCTGGTTCTGCACTCAGGAATCACTCCTGGTCCTGCTCAGGGGACCATATGGGATGCCAGAGATTGAACCTGGGTCAACCACATGCAAGGCAAATGCCCTCCCCACTGGACTATTGCTCCGGCTCCAAGAAGAATCTTTATTTATTTATACTTTTTGGCTTTTTGGGTCACACCCGGCGATGCACAGAGGTTACTCCTGGCTCATGCAGTCAGGAATTAACTCCTGGCGATGCTCAGGGTTCATATGGGATGCTGGGAATTGAATCGGGGTAGGCCACATGCAAGGCAAACACCCTACCCACTGTGCTACGGCTCCAGCCCCTCCAAGAAGAATCTTTAAAGGTGCCTAGGGGCCAGAGATAGAACAGTGAGGAAGGTTGCTCTCGCCTTGCATGTGGTTGACCCAGGTGCAGTCCCCGGCACCACATAAGGTCCCCGGGAACTACTGTCAGGAGGGATCCTGAGCACAGAACCAGAGTAAGCCCTGAGCCCCAAGCACCCAGCACCCCCCACCCCCATCAAAAAAAATGTTTTTAAAGGGTAACAAAAAGTGGTACTTCAGAACAGGGTTGGCAGATTGGGGCTGGAGGGGATTGTTTCTAGGAAGTGCAAACCCCAATCTGCCCCGAGGAACAGCAGTGGGACTTAGAAAGTAGGAATGGGGGAAAAGGGGCTATCCAGAGCACGTCTGTGACCCGAGTTTGGTGAGGATGCCGGAGGGGCCATCTCCAGGAGTTTGCCGGAAGCACTTTCCTGCCTGATGCCCCCAGAGCACTTGGAGCTGCTGCTGGGGCTGTGTGAGGCTGACCCCCCCCCCCCAATGGCCGCCTTGGCCAGGCACGAGAAGCCGGGCCCCAGCTGCCTTAGCTGGCACACCTGAGCCCCAGTACTCTGGGACCACCTGAGGTAAATGACTCTTCCTATGGTCTGGGGGGTTCCTAGTGTTGGGGTGGGGGGCTGAAGAAAGCCCTGATTCCTTATTTTATTCTCTGTGAGTTTTTCTTGTGATAATTGAATGATATTTAATCACTCAGTTGATTAAATATTGAATGGCATGTATTTATGTATGTCTCCTCCCTTTTCTAGTACCATTATAGAGGCTTAAAAGTTAAATAATTGCTTTAAGAATTTTATTTTATTTTATTTATTGCACTGTAGCACTGTAGTACTGTCGTCCTGTCGTTCATCGATTTGCTTGAGCAGGCACCAGTAACGTTTTCAGTGTGAGATTTGTTACTGTTTTTGGCATATCGAACATGCCACGAGGAGCTTGCCAGGCTCTGCCATGCGGGCAGGATACTCTCGGCAGCTTGCTGGGCTCTCCGAGAGGGACGGAGAAATCTAACCCGGGTCAGCTACAAGTAGTCACTGAGAAATTACAAAGTTATCCATGGTTGGGTCTCAGGCAGACATTGTTTCGGTCCCTTCCCTGTGCCCACTAGCCCTAGTACCCCTCGCCCCACCCCTCTTTGCTCCCCCCCCCGCCCACCAGCCTGCCTCTACGAGGGGCGTTTTTTCTTTTAAATATAAAAGGTTTTGCCCCGTAGTTTGCTGTCCCGTTGCCAGTGGTCTTGCACATGACACTGGTAAAGCATCATGCCGAATGACACTTTCCTTCTCTTCCTCCCTCATGACCTTCCCTCCACCACAGCCTTGCCCCTCCCTGTCCCATCCCCAGCCCCCTCGGGTGGCGAGTTTCCTACTCAGCTCCAGCTCTCATGTTCATCGTTTCCACTGTCGTTGGGCCTTCGCTATCCCCGCGTTACGTGTCCCTCCACCCTGCATGTGAGAATCATTCAGCGTCGGCTCTCCCACTCCGACCAGCTTCACTCAGCCTGATGCTCTCCGGTCCCTCCCGGGAGCAGCACCCTGCAGGCCTTTATCTTACTCATGGCCGAGTAGTATTCCACCGTACCGTAGTTTCTTTATCCAGTCATTTGTTTTTGGGCCCTTGGGTTGCTTCCAGATTTGTGGCTATTGTGGCTAGTGTTGCAAAGAGCATAGTGCACTAATGTTTTTTCTCTCTTTTGTCTTTGGGACCCTGGACATTCCCCTTCCTAGCCCAAGTTTCTAAGGTCCACTAAGCTCAGGGGGAGGGGACCCCCAGGGACTGACCGTCACTCGGGTGCAGGAGTTTGGGGGAGGGGGAGGAGGTTTGCTCCTCTCCGCCCTCGCTCTTCACGAGTTCCTTTCCAGCTCTGTATACCTTCCACGAAAGAAAACTGAAACTTGCTGTTTTAGAAAACAATCTCGATGAGAAATTGTGTTCAGATGTGGACAGTGGTCGCCCTGGGTAGCTTTGGGTGCTGAGCAGCTCTCTAAGGGGCCCACAGATTGCTCTGTAATTAAAAGGCCCGAGGTCCGATTCTCTGGAGCTGACAGGTGTGAGAAGTGGATTTTGACACGGGGTGTGGAAGGTCCCGGAAGCTACAGAAGACTGCAGGGTTGGGGGGAGGGGGGTTAGGGAGGGGGCTAATGCTTGGGTCCAAAGGCCTTGAGTGCCGGTGGGGAGTGGAGAGAGGGGAGCTGGCAGAGTGAGGGGGGTGCCCATGGGGCTCCTCACACCCGGTGCTTGCCTGGCCACGCCCACCAGCTTCCCTCTGCCACCTCGTCCAGCCCACCAACCTCGCTGGCCCTTTTCCCTGCAGCATGGCCCCAGGCGCCAGTCCGTCCCTCCTCGCTTGTGCCGGAAGGTTGGGGTCTCCTGGGCAGTGACTCTGGGACCCTCCGTGTTTCTTTGGGGAGATCTAGCAGCAACAGCTCCACGGGACGCCCCCCACCCCCGACAGCTCATCCCAGCTTCCCTCACCTTTCCTGACCAGGGCGGCTTCCGCTTCCTCCCCTTGACCGTTCACGGCATCCACTTCAAGTTGAGTCCCTTAAGTCGTTTCTCATTACAAGGGACCCGTGACGGCCCTCAAGCCCCCCAGACTGGGAGGATCCGTTTTCTGTCTTCCTGCCAGCTGTTCGTGACAGCTCTGCTCTGGCTAGGTGGGGGCCAGTCTGTGCCCGACCCCTCCTGCCCTCCCTGGGCGTCCGCTCAGGAAGTGGAACCTCTTTCCACAGCCCCTCTGGGAGCCCAGACGGTGACAGCGCCTCTGTGGACCACTGGCAAGGGGACATGTCATCACTCGTTTGAAGACGCTCCTGTCGTCGTGCTTCCTAGCTTCGGCACAGGCCTTTTGAAATGCTTCTTCCTGAGATCCTTCTGGCTGCCAACTACTGGGCCGGCCGAAGTCCAGATCGTAGGGGACACATGTGGGTGCCCCGAGTCCACAGCCTCCGCTGAGCACCCAGCGGCCTACCAGCTCTCGCCCGGGGCCACCTGGGCAGGCCCAGGTGCACCTTCAGTCTGGCGGGAGGGACCCAGCTCGGGACAGAGTGACGTCCGCCCCGGGGATGAAGGGGACGGCTGGGGGAAGAGTGGCAGGGTGGGGACTCAGAGCAACTCTGGCGGGGCCCAGTGAGGTGCAGGTTGTGACAAAGGAGAGGGAAGGACCCAAGGAAGGAGGCAAAGAGACAAACAACCAGAGAGGAGGTTACCGTGGCAACCAAAGTAGTGAAGAGTTTCAAGGAGAAAGTAATCAACGCTGCTATATGGTCCGCACCCTGGGGGTAGGGGAGGGAGTGGGGGGGAATAAAGACGCAGAATCCTTTGAATTTAGCAATCAAGGGGCTATTATTATAAACCGAGGCAGGAGCTGTTGGGGGCGGGGGTGGAGGGTCCCAGGGGATAAGAGCTACTTTGCAGAGGCCGAAGGATGATGGGCTGGGGCGAGGCAGAAACCTCCTTAGCAGTGGACGGCAAGGCGGGGAGTCGGGTGGTAGGGGGGGAAATAGGCGTGATGGAGGAAGGGTTCTGAGAATGGGAGTCCTAGGATTTTCTCGTCTTGAGCCAAGGCATCGGGAGAGATGGAGAGGCTGGAAGACGTGGTTGGTGGGGCCCTGAGCCCGGCGGAGAGGCACGTGGGATGTCGGATGCCGGTGCAGAGGCTGAGGGCAGGCGGCGGCCCTGGCCAGCGTGGAGGTGAGGTGGCTGGACAGGGGGTCCCGCCGGCGGGGTCAGACCAACGGCAGGGAAAGCGGGGCTTGGTGCCAAGGGCTATTTGAAAGTACACTTGGTGACAGAGCTGGGTCTTCGCAGGCCCCCTGCTCCAGCCCCCCAG
Source organism: Sorex araneus (assembly GCF_027595985.1). NCBI lineage: Eukaryota > Metazoa > Chordata > Mammalia > Eulipotyphla > Soricidae > Sorex > Sorex araneus. The sequence goes on along the minus strand of NC_073306.1, from coordinate 120,811,025 downwards.
AGCCGTGTCTGGGCACTCGGTCCTGTCTCTGCCCCAGCGCCCCTTAGACCTCTGGCTCAGCTGAGTTCCCAATGCAGGCGACGGCAGGAAAACTGTGGGGGTGGGGGGTGAGCGGGAGGCGTGGACCCCCAGAAGCCAGTGTTGGCAGTGACCATGTTCCTTTTAGGTGCCTGCGGGTTGGGTAGGGGGACCCTCCTCATGCCTCTGCGGGCCTAGAAGTGGGGACACTGTTGCCGGTGGCTCAGGGGCCAGCAGCTCGGCCGTTCCCCATGGTGACTGCCAGGAGCTGCTGTCCTTGGGCATGCCCCCCTCTTTCCTGCCGCACCCCACTCGGATAGCAGGTGTGGGCAGGGGGTTGGCCGAGGTTCTGGGCTCAGGGTGGGAGCTGGGTGGGGAGAACAGTCGCCGTGGAGAGCTGGAGTCAAGTGTGCTCGGGGAGGCAGCCCCGGGCAGGCGGGCCTCGGGCTGAAGGGGAAGACCAGCGTGCAGGAGGCCAAGCCTGACCCCCACTGGCCTGGCAGGGGGCATTGGCAGGGTAGGGAGAGACGGGAGTGAGCAGGAAGAGGCATCTCAGCAGCCTGGGAAAGAGATTCTGCGGCCAGGGTGGCCACTATGACCAGAGTCACAAAGGCCCAGATAGGGGGAGGTACTGGTTGGGGGGGAGGTGCCCCTGGGCCTGGTAGCAGGAAAGGGGCCTCGGGACTGGCCTACGGAGGCCTTTGCCACATTTGCTTTGGGAAGGTGGCAGAGGTCCAGCAACGGTGGGTCCAGCTTGAGAGAGAGGCCGGCAAAGGGCCAGCTCAGCGGTGGGGTCTCCGGGGTCCTGGGAGCTGCTGGTTCTTACACGGTGACGCTGCGGGGAGAGGGGCTCCGGCTCGAGGGGTGGGCCGAGGGGCAGGGGGGAGGATTAGCTGTGTTGGTGGAAGGGGACACACGGACAGTGTCCGTTGTTCCAGGTAACCTGAGCTCGGCTTTGGACGGTGGTGCTAACAAGCCGGGGTCCACCTGCCCCCTGTCCGGCTCATCTTGTACTTCTGTATCTCTTGGCCCCTGGCCAACAGGGGCGAGCTAGCGAGGGGCAGAATCATTCTTTCCTGCCTAAAACCAAGTGTCTGAAGTTGAGAGTCAGAAAATGTTCATTTTGGGGATGAGAGAGAAAGAGAGAGAGAGAGAGAGAGAGAGAGAGAGAGAGAGAGAGAGAGAGAGAGAGAGAGAGAGAGAGAGAGAGAGAGAGAGAGAGAGAGAGAGAAAGAGAACAGCGAACAGCAGGTGGGTCGGGTGCTTGCTGGATATAGCCAAACTGGGTTCAATCTCGGCCCCCCATGTGGTCCCCTGAGCCTGGCAGAAATGATCCCTGAGTGCAGAACCAGGAGTAACCCCTGAGCCCCACCATGCATGACCCCCCAATAAAATGAAAGAGAGAGAGGGGAGGGGGTGTTCCTCTTGCCCTGGCCGTGCTGTGGGAATGAGCCGTGGGACGGTGACAGGGGAAGGTGTGTGGGGACGGGGTGCTGGACGGGCCAGTTCCTAACGGGTGACGGCGCCCCCACCTGCTCACTCCAGCCCAGCCCGATGGCTCCTGTCTCCTTGGCTCCAGGCCCCTCCATCCACTCTGTGAGCTCACTGCCCGGGCCTCACCTCTGGGCGCCCTCCATCTCTGCTCCTTCCCCCCCACTGGGGTCAGTAGTGACCAGGACTTTACGGGCCCCTCCCCTCCCACGTCTCAGGCCGACATGCCCCAGCGCCCAGCCAGTAGCCTGCCTTGGACGTTTCGCTGTGACACCTCGAACCGGCCAGTCAGGCGGTCTAGCTTCCCCGCAAAGCTTTGTCTTCTCTTCTGTCAGAAGCGGCAGCTTCGTGCCCGAGGCCCCCGCCTGACCAGAGCCCTCCCCCCCAGTCTTGTCCCCAGTCCCACCTGTCCTCGCCCGCCTGGCTGCCCCCGGGCACAGTCCACTCCGGGTGCGCCCCTCTGCCCACCGTGCACATGCTCGCAGGGCGGGGACGTCTCCCGCCACACCCCCAGCCTCAGGGGCGTCCTGTGTCCCTTAAAGCTGCCTCCTTCCTCGGGGCCACTGTCCAGCTCTGTCCCCTTGCAGGCTGCCCTTCACTGTCCCTTCATGACGCGCAGCCTCGGAGTCTCACTCGCTCGGAGCCTCTCAGATCGGCCTTTACCCAGACACGCTGCCCTCCTGTCCTCGCCCCGGGGCTCTTGCCGCCATCCCCTCAGAGCCTCCCAGACCCCCGACCAGAGCGGGCCCGGTCCACTCCCCCCTCACTCTCCTGCGCACTCCCTTCAGAGCCCCGGGACAGCGGGTTTCCCGTCATCTCCGCTCAGCCTCCAGAGGCCCGCGCCTGCTTTCCTGAAGCGTCCAGAGGCCGTTTCTTCAGAGCTCTCTGTCCCTCAGGTACCGTATTTGGCCCTTGTGCATCACAGTCCCTTTCTTCTTCTTTTTTTTTTTTTAACTTTTCTTTGGGTCACACCCAGCGATGCTCAGAGGTTACTCCTGGCTCTGCACTCAGGAATTAACTCCTGATGGTGCTTGAGGGACCGTATGGGATGCCGGGGATTGAACCCGGGTCGGCTGCATGCAAGGCAAACACCCTCCCTGCTGTACCATCATTCTAGCCCCCACAGTCCCTTTCATGGAAAGGAAAGAAGAGACGTCCAGAAACACAGTGTCCATGGGCAAGGCTCAAACCCAGGCCTCCTGGGGCCCAGCACTGTGGCCCTGGGAAGTCCATGATACCGTTAACACTTGGGGGAAGAAGCAGCTCCAGGAGCATGTGGAGGTGAGGGCGAGGAGCCCCAGGGGAGCTGCCTGTGGGAACTGGGCACCAGGACTGCTGACTTGGCGGGAGGTAGGGACATGGAGGAGGTGACTCTAAATGCAAGGGGTTGCAGTCAAATATAAGATTTTTTTTTTTGCTTTTTGGGTCACACCCCATGATGCTCAGGGGTTCCTCCTGGCTCTGCACTCAAGAATAACTTCTGGTGGTGCTTGGGGGACCATAGGGGATGCTGGGGATCGAACCCGGGTCGGCTGCATGCAAGGCAAATGCCCTACCCGCTCTACTTTCGCTCTGGCCCCAAGATGGTTTGTTTTAAGTGTCTCATGTCACTAGAGCAGAAAGTCCGACTGCCAACGCCCAGAATGAGCCCTGCCGTGGCTCGAGAGTGGACGCATTGCTTGTCCATGGACAAGGGAAGGGTTTGTCCCTCAGCGGGGCTGGGAGTTGGTGGGAGGGAAATAGTTTCTCTTCACTCCCCTTTCTATGAACCGCTCAAGAGTTCCAAGAGTTAAAAAAAAAAAAGTGTGCTGCTCGCTAGAAAAACAAATGAAAACGCTCTATTATTCAAACTGTGATTGAGGGAGTCTGCTGTGCCTTCACCGCACTAGAGTTATAATGGAAACTACCAATATAATTGACTATAGGAAACGGGAAGCCGCTCGGGATTGAGAACTCTCATAAATAAAACATTCACAGAGGCAGGGAGAATTTTCATAATAAAATGCCGGGGCAATAAAAGGCGGTGAAAATTTATAGAAGATGAAGTTCAGAGGCAAATTCCGTTGCAAATGTTGGAACTGAATCCCTGGTACAGAAACATTGGCGGGGGAAGGAGAGCACTGCACCCAGAAGCCCTCGTGGCCATCTCCATGCAGTGGCCAGCACCTCTGTGCACAGCTGGCAAAACCGTCAGGTGGCAGAATCTTTCCAGATGGTCCTTTGCTTGAGATGTGTGAAGGCCTCGACAAGATTTATCTGGTCTGGCTCGGGAACTCCACTTCCCGGAAGCCTGTCCCAAGAAAAATGAGCTCAAGCAGGGCCTGTAGGTTGGGCCCAAAAGACAGATCCTGTGGTTTTAGGTCCAGGGAACCGGCTGGGAATGGTTAACCACACAATGTACCACTATCAGGCACCCATGGGGGATAATGATTACCCAGAACGTTAACTCACATGAGGAAGTGCCTATAGTCCACGTCGAAGGATGGTGAAAATATAATAAAAGTATTTATTGTGAACAAATGCATAAAAAAGACAGGAGCTGTGCCCTTCAGATGCCTTTTCACAGCACAACTGGGAGAGGGGGTTCTTGTCAAGAATTCTCTATTGGGGGTCTAGAGAGTGAGAGCACAGCCGGTAGGGCGCTTGCCTTGCATGTAGCCGACCTGGGTTTGATTCCTGGCACCCCATAGGGTCCCCCAAGCACCGCCAGGAATGATCCCTGAGTACAGAGTCAGGAGTAAACCCTGAACACCACACACACACACACACACACACACACACACACACACACACACAATAAGATAAAAATAATTTTCTGGACTGGATCCGGTTGGGCATTCGCCTTGCATGCGGCTGACCCACGTTCTATCCCTGACATCCCTCCTGGTCCCCCGAGCACTGTCAGGAGTAATTCCTGGGCATCACTGGGTGTGACCCAGAAAGACAAAAAAGAAAAAGAAGAGAAAACGCCCTAGAATCTTCTGGTTTTCAAGCATCATTTACCCTGCAGATTCTTTGCAAGGTTCAGTGATCACTCTTCCATCACTCTCTACCTCCAAAATGCCGGAGAGCAGGGCTAGTTTGATGAACACGGTATGCGTTAGATTTACCACCCAAGATTATGTATTATTTTTAAGATCAGGAAAACTAGGAAGAAGAAAAAGAAAAGCAAAAGAAAAAAGCCAAGTCTTAAGCAGGTACCTGTATCCGGCAAGTTTTGAATGGAGGGAGGAGGGCTGGCTGGACAGCAGGGGGATGAAAACAGTCCAGTGTGAGAGGGGCCAGCTGGGGAGCCCCCTTTCAAAGAATTTCTAGGAATCCAGGGGGAGCGGGCGCCTGTGACCCATAACCATCATTCAAAGCGCCCCTCCTGAACCTGGCAAGTGCTCCCTGCACCTGGTTCCGTAAATCTCCACTCTGCTCCTGCCACACCATCTAATCACTGTTGCTTGGCCCCGGACTCCTGGAGAGAGCCGCCAGCCCTGTTTCCCCCCTGGCTGTTCCCACCACTGAAAATTTATCTGGGGGATTCCTCCCCAGCCCCTCTTTCTAAGCCTGCAACCTTTCTAAGCCCCTTATTAAATTCCACTAAAATTGCTGGTGGGGCTTGGGTGAGCAGGGCCTGGCAGCTGTTCGTTAATTTGAAGAGCACTGACGTCTTCTCAGTATCGAGGCTCCAAGGCCCGGCCCTTTTAGGGGTGGCTGAGTCCGGGGGCTCTGATTAATGAGACTCAGGAGGGACAGTGGTCACAGAGATGGGTTAGAAACAAGGAGGACGTGTTGCCATGGCAACCAAGAGAGCTGAGCCTTGCAAGAAGGCGCGAGTGATCAACAATATCAAACCCTGCAGAGAATTCCAATAAGACAGGGATGGAAAAACACCCAGTGAAGTTGGTAATTAGGAGGTTATCGGAGCCCTCAGCAAAAAAAAGCAGTTTCAGAGGGGGAGCTGGTGCAGAACCCCGAATGCAGGAGCCTGCGGATGATAGATAGTCGGTGAAGACACCCGCCTTGTACCCAAGTTTTGATAATTAAGTTCAGATAATTAGAAAAGTTTTCAAGCCTGTCGGGAAGCGAGGGTGTCACGAGGAAGTTTGCAAGTCCCGCAGAGCTGGTCTGAGGCCTTGCTAGGCGCTGCCAGAGGCCAGGGAGAGCAGGCAGAGGTGATGAAGGGCCTGCTTCCCAGGACTGGAAGCAGACCCAAGCCACACCACCCAGGGATAAGGGGCCAGTGCTGAAGGAATGGGGGCTGTGGGTACAGAGCGTCAGGAGGTTGGGCAGGGAGGAGGGGGTCTGCCAGGAGACTTATGAACGCCAGATGCGGTCAGCAGGCGGCCGGGATGGGGCTGAGTCCTGTCCTGGGAACAACAGGGCACAGCCTGGGCAGGGAAGGGGCCAGGGAGGCTGGAGCCTGGCAGAGGAGGATGCAGAGTGGAGTACCCTGGAACGAGCAGGGTCTTCCTGGGGGCCAGGGACTGAGTCCAGGTCAGCTTTCTGCAAGGCAAGCACCCCACCCGCAGTGCTGTGGCTCTGGCCCTCAGCCGGGCACTGTTAAGAAAGAGAATGGAGAGTGAGCAGAGGACAAAGGCTGAGTCGGGGGCGTGCCCATCTTTGGGTGGGGGCAGAGTGACTGAGCAAGGCAGGGGGGTGGGGAGGGGAAAGCAGGAGCAAAGGCCCTCAGGACGCTGGGGAGAAGAAGTTCCAAGTCGCAGGCACTGAGGGATGAGAAGGCTAATTGGGGACCCTGGCATTGGCCTTTGGGCTCCTTTTCCTGTTTGGGGGGAGGCTGATGAGTTGGGGTGATCCGCGGAGCAGAGAGCCCGGAGGGAAGCAATTCTTGGACGTTAGTGTTTCTCTGGGGATGACCCTGTGCCCACGAACAACTGGGCAGCCGGAGTAGGGAGGTCCCGGAGGGCTGTGGCCAGGCAGGGCGGGGTGGGGGGTGGGTTCCCAGAAGAGACGTCGGACTCGGCCTTTTACTGAGTAACTTGCACCCCACTTTCTTGCTGGGAATGTGTGTGTGGCCCCTGGGACTTAGCCGCGTCTCACCGGAGCAGGAATTTCTGCCTGGCCGGGGCTGTTGAAATCCTGCCCTGCCGCCAAGTGCGGCTGCTGACTCAGGCAAGGCCTTTCAGGCGCGAACCGTCTCCCAGGCAAGGGCTGGAGTGTCCGCCAGGAAGGTTTTGCAATCAGTGGAGCAATCAGACAAGCAGGCAGAAGCTTTGCCTCGGAGAGTCGATGAGGAGTCTGGAGTGCTTTTTAGGTGGTTGGGGTGTGTGTGTGTGTGTGTGTGTGTGTGTGTGTGTGTGTGTGTGTGTGTGTGTGTGATAGCGGGGTGTTCGGCGTAGTGTGAGTGAGTGATAGTGGGGTGTTCGGCATGGTGTGTGTGTGTGAGTGAGTGATAGTGGGGTGTTCGTGGTGTGTATGTGTGTGATAGTGGGGTGTTTGGCGTGGTGTGTGTGTATAATAGTGGGGTGTTCGGCGTGGTGTGTATGTGTGTGTGTGTGTGATAGTGGGGTGTTTGGCATGGTGTGTGTGTGTGATAGTGGGGTGTTCGGCGTGGTGTGTGTGTGTGTGTGTGTGTGTGTGTGTGTGTGTGTGTGTGTGTGTGTGATAGTGGCATGTTTGGTGTGGGCATTCCTTGGAGGCAGACCTGATGGCTCTGGGGGAGGAGAGGCCCAATGGAACCAGGTCTCTCCACCGCTTCTCTGGTGGGCTCAGCCCCCCCGCTGCGCCACGCTCCTCCCCGGGTGGACCATGGGGATGCGAGCAGAGGACGCAGTGAGCTCGCGGTGCCACAGCTCAGGGCATGCTGGTGGCTGTTCCCCCTGCCCCGACCCCCACGCCCTCGCCTGTTCCAGCCCACCAGAAGTGGACCAGAAGTTTACGACGGGAGCAGCCGAGCAGAGCCCTGAGTTCTGAGTGCTGAGTGCTGAGAGTGTCGCGTGGGTTCCTGGTGCCCCGGGGAGCTCCCGGGCACCCCCATGGAGCTTCCTGGCCCACCCAGGAGGCTGCGGTGGCCAGGTGTGGCCTCGCTGGCCCGTGCACAGCGGGCAGCTCCTCCACTGTCTCCCTGAGTCCCCTGGGCTGCCCCCACGCTCTGCCTGGTACCAGGCTCTGGGCGGGCACCCACACCCTCCCGCAGGCTGCACTGGGCACTCGGCCTGTGCTCTCATGTAAACACCAGCTTGGACTTAAGATGTCTGCTCCTGGGGCTGGAGCGATAGCACAGCGGGGAGGGCGTTTGCCTTGCACGCGGCCGACCCGGGTTTGATTCCCAGCATCCCATATGGTCCCGAGCACCGCCAGGAGTAATTCCTGAGTGCAGAGCCAGGAGTGACCCCTGAGCATCGCTGGGTGTGACCCAAAAAGAAAAAAAAAAGGTTTCTGCTCTTGGGTCTCAGGTGTGACTCAGTGGCCAGTCAAGCACGTGCTTCGCATGGGTGAGGTCCAGGGTTCGATCCCAGGAACCACACACACACACATACACACACACACAGAATCTGCCCCGGATCTCCACAAACCCCCTTCAGATTCCTGCTTGAGAGGCAGGGGTTAGGGCATGAGCCTCTCCCAGGGACCCAGAACCATCATCCGTCTCCTTGATTTCTCTCCTGCCCCCACCTCATCCCCATCGGACTTAGCGCCTTCGAGGGGTCCAGGCTGCAGCGTCATTGGCGATCAGTCTTTATCCATCTATCCTCCCTCCTAACCTCGGCCTCTTCCCTCTCTCTCTCCAGATCCTTCAAGCTCTGTGGAATCCCGAATCTTTTCCTTTGCAAGCCCAACTCCTGCCCTGTGTAACTTCCCTTTTGACAAAGGTCTGTGCCCGGTTCAAGTGCACTTAGGGAAGCCCGTGCAAGGGCTTAAAAGACAAACCAGAACCTTGTAGGGCCTGGGTGATGTCAGGAGCTTGTGAGCAGCGCAGAGCACAGTCAGACAGCGGGGAGGGAGAGAGAATTGCACCCACAAATTTCCCAGGGGAAAACTGTCCTGGTACTCTGCCGTTGCAGAGGGGCACCAAAAAGAGTGAGGAAAGGGGGAGGGTAAGTTCATTAAAGGGGCTGGGATGATCACTAAACCGTTTGGAAAAGCAAATCCATTTCATTCTTCACATCCTCTGATACATCCACCTCAAACGCACATGGATTAAAGATTTCAATTAAAAATCACACTGGAAAAGATAGGAGTGAATATTTGGAAACACTGAATGTTCGTTTCTCAGTTTAAAAGCCATGGCAGTTTTCACAATGTAAAGAAAAAGCAAGAAGATTTGGTTTGGGGCTTTTTTTTGGGGGGGTGAGGTTCCTTTTTGGGTCACACCTTTTTGGTTTACTCCTGCCTCTGTACTCAGGAATTACTCCTGGCAGTGCTTGGGGGACTATATGGGATGCCAGGGATTGAACCCAGGTCACCCATGTGGAAGGCAAACACCTTACCCTCTCTTTTGTTACAAACAAGGCCACATAAATCTCTTTGTACTATTGCTCTGGCCCCAAAGCAAGAAGGTTTTAGAGTTAGGACTTTGTTACATAGAAATCAGAAACAACTTTGAAGATGTCACGCAAAGGGTTAACATCCTGGTGTTTAAGAATCCATACCAACCGAGTTTTAAAAATTCAGTCACTGCAGGATAAATGTGAAGGGATAGGAACACTCAATTAACAGAAGATTAATTTTTTATGGCTCATAGGTTGAACCTATTTTCCAATATCTAATTATTTTTTTAAAAGTAAATTAAAACAACAGTGAGATAACACTTTTTGCCAATCACAGGGTGAAGGAAACATTTTAATGAGAATGCCCCATGCTGGCTGGTGTGGGCAGAAGCAGACAGGCCTGCTGGTGGGAATGTAAATGACTTTCTCCTTTGACCCAGGGATTACATGTATGGCACGCCATCAGAAGGAAATCATCTCAAATTGACAAAGATTCATGTACAAAGAGATTTATATGGCCTTGTTTTTTAACAAAAGAGAGAAAAACAACCAAAATAAACCTAAATATCGTGAAAACGTTAAGCAACATATTTTACATCCACGAATCACAATTTTTAGGGAAAATGAAATCCCTCTGGAAATTTCTTATTATAAAAGTGAAATGGCAAGAAAGGGTGCAAACAGATATTATCAAGGCTATGTTTTTGTACATTTGTAGTGAACAAAGCTTTTTTTTTGGGGGGGGGGTGCATGAGAGGTTTGGGCTATACCTGGCTGTACTCAGGACTTGCTCCTGGGACCAATAGGTGGTGCTGGGGGTTGAACCTGGGTCTGCTGTGTGCAAGGCAAGCATCTTCCCACTGCACAATCTCGCCTGCCCCTGACCATTTTTAAAAGACTGAAAGGAACATGCGAGCAAGCCAAGCTCAGGATACTCCGTTTAGCCTTCATGGGACGGGTTGTGGGGGAGCAAGGAAATGAGTGGAGGAGTCTAGGAAACGGCCCAGTGGCTACCGGACATTGGCTTTCATTTTAAAACCTTTGTGTCTAGCAGAGAGGGGTGTATATCTATGTGTGTGTAGGCGCGCACGCACGCGTGTGTGCATGCGTGCAAGGACGCCGCTGGACCGTTGGTGGTGAGACAGGGACCTGTGGAGAGAGTCGGGAGAGGGGAGCTGGCATTTTATGGGAAGGCCACGTGGAGCCACGGAAGAGTGACGTGTGGGACTCTCTTTTGTGGACTCTCCCTGGGACGAGGAGCAGCAGGGCCTGGGGAGGGGTTCCCGTCCCAGAATTGACCGGAAAGTTCGGTGGACACCTGGAGGACTGGCAGCCAGATGTCAGGGCTGGAAGTCTGTCTCTCAGGAGGTCGTCTCTCCTGGAGATGCAAAGTGGCCAGGCAGGGTTGTCACCAAATGGGTGGCTGTTGGGTGGGGGTGGGGGGGAGGGAGGGTGCTCCACTGCGTCTGGAGAAGAGCGGGTAGAACAGGTGCCATCTGAGGCTCCGGGAGCCTCTTCAGAGCCACTTCGGGGTGACCAGAGTAACGGAGAAGAGAATGCGGGCACCGCGTGGCCACGTGAGCAGAGCTGAGAGCAAGTTGTCATAGAAACGGAGCTAGTGGAGTGTTTCTAGGAGCGAGGGATCAGCGGGATCAAATGTAGCAGAAAATTCCAAACGGGCGAAGGTTGGACATTTTCTTTTCGTTTGGCAATTAGTGGAACATTGACAAGCTTAACTCGCGCAATTTCAGGAAGCCCGGGGCCAGTGAGGGGTAGAGACGGAGAGAGATTTAGAAGGTAAAATGGAATTGAGTTGCTAAGGGGGCGAGTGTGAGGGAAGAAAGAGAAGGAGAGGGCCAGGGGGGAGCACGGCCTCGGACTTGGGGTGGACACGCAGAGCTGGACGGCCAGGAGAGCTCCTGCCAAGGGTCAAGTTTGCCGGAAGCTTTGGGGTCGTGTTTGGGACATGCCTGTTACGTGTTTTGACTCTGGCAATGTAATGCACTGTTTGGAGAGTTTAATCTATATTCGCTCTTTTGTTTTTGCTCTGGGGCCACACCCAGCAGTCACTCCTGGGCAGGCTCAGGGACCCTATGGGGTGCCGAGGATTGAACCTGGGTCGCCATGCAAGGCAAACACCCTCCCTGCTGTACTGTCCTTGACCCCATATAGACATATATACAGTGATCTATCTATCTATATCTATCTATATAGATAGATAGATCACTGTATCACTGTCATCCTGTTGTTCGTTGATTTACTTGAGCGGACACCAGTAACGTCTCTATTCCTCCCAGCCCTGAGATTTTAGCAGCCTCTCCTTACTCGTCTTTCCCAACAATTGGAGGCTCTTTCAGGGTCAGGGGAAAGAGACCTATAGTTACTGTTTTTGGCATATGAGTACGCCACGGGTAGCTTGCCAGGCTCTGCCGTGCAGGCGAGATACTCTCGGTAGCTTGCCGGGCTCTCAGAGAGGGCAGAGGAATCGAACCCGAGTCAGCCGTGTACAAGCCAGACATCCTACCATCCTACCCATTGTGCTATTGCTCCAGCCTATATATATATATATATATATATATATATATATATATATATATATATATATATATTATTAATTATATTATATATATAAGATATATATATATAATATATATATTTACTCTTTGCTGCTTCTGTATTGTGGGTCTGACTCTTCATCATCACCTGTATGAAGAGGCCCAGGAACTTGCCCCAGCAGGAGTGACAGGGCAGATTAGAGCTGGGTGAGCAAAAGTTCCTCCCGAGGTCCCCAAGACAAAGCAGTGGGCATCACTGAGAGGGCTGTGGGTAGAGGCAGAGCAGGGAAGGGGGGAGTCAAGACCTGCCACCCGAAGGGAAGGGGCCTTACTTATCTCCTGGCAGGGAAATACTCGGGGTCAAGGGTCCAAGAGGCAGTCGGGGGATGAGGGATGGGCGGGAGAGGGTGAAACAGGCAGGACCAGGGGCCATGCTGACGGCAGGAACTATGGAAGAGGGAAGCAGAGATGGGCAGTGTCTGGAAGAAGGTGTGGGAGCCCCTGAAAGAGAGACCACCCAGGTCTGGCTATGATGGAAGAATGGGGGGAAGTCCAACCTTTTTTAAAAAACAAAAACCGGGCTGGAGCGATAGCACAGCGGGTAGGGCGTTTGCCTTGCAAGTGGCTGACCTGGGTTCGATTCCCAGCATCCTATATGGTCCCCTGAGCACTGCCAGGGGTAATTCCTGAATGCAGAGCCAGGAGTAACCCCTGTGCATCGCCAGGTGTAACCCAAAAGGCAAAAAAAAATTATTTAATTTTTTTGGTAGCTTTTTTGAGCCACACACAGGCAGCGGTGCTCAGGGCTGACTCTTGGCTCTGCACTCAGGGATCACTCCTAGCAGGGCTCGGGGGAGGTGCTGGGGCTCGAACCCAGGTTGGCCACGTGCAAGGCAGGCTCCCTAGCCGCTGTGCTATTACTCTGATCCCAGGGAAACTGTTTTTTTTTTTTTTTCTTTTTGGGTCACACCCAGCGATGCTCAGGGGTTACTCCTGGCTTTGCACTCAGGAACTACTCCTGGCGGTGCTTGGGGGAACCATATGGGATGCCGGGGATCGAACCCGGGTCGGCCGCGTGCAAGGCAAACGCCCTACCCGCTGTGCTATCGCTCCGGCCCCCCAGGGAAACTGTTTTTTGATTAAACTCTTTAAATTAGGAGACGCACTTAGCATTCAGAATTCAAAACCGATTTAACCAACAGTGCTGTGAACTGTGTCCCTCCTGTCCTGTCCCCTTGGTAAACGCAGCCCCTGTCCCCATTCAAGTGACAAGATGGGATTGAAGGGGTCTGGAAAGTGCCGGGAGTGATGTTCCAGCCTTGGGGTGTTCTCAAAAGAAGGGGGCGCTTGCGAGGAGGGTGGGAGGCAAGGGAGGGAGGAGGGCCATGGGCAGGGTGGTAGGAAATAGTTTTTGCCGGGAACATGTGTTTCATTGAAGGGAGAAAATAAAATCTCTCTCCTGCTGCCAGGCGTGGCGAGCCTGGGGTCAGGCCCCTCGCCCAGCGGCCCTGCATTTCGGGGGGATTTTGTCCTGGAGCCCCCTCCTCCCGCCTTTGAATCCCCAGTGCACCTGGCCATCCGCGCTAATCCTGCCTCCCAGACGCCACTGTCTGAATGGGACCAAGAGGTCCCCGGTCCCGGATAGAGGGCTGAACCGTTGGGCAGAATTTTTTTTTCCCCAATTCAATTATGGAAACAAGTTGGCTCGTCAAAAGCCCCTGAATGGGGCCTCCCAGGAGGGGGAGGGGCAGGGCAAAGGCCGGGCTGTTGACCCCGAGGTTTCCGGATTCCAGCCTCGCCAGTGAAGAAGCAGCAGCAGCACCCCCCCCCCCCCCCCGCCACTGTGGGGAAGGCGCCAGCCCCCTCCTCTGGACCAGCAGTGTCCCTGACCCCGAGAGGGCAGGAGCTGGGCTGGGACAAAATGCCGGAGGTGAGAGGATGGACCCAGGTCCATTGTCCTGCCACGGCCTCCGTTACCTCCGGGCAGATGCTTGGCCGCATCTCTAGGCCCTGCAGGATGGACTCTTACACACAGACCCCTCCCCTTTCTGGTGTCTGCTGGACAGGTCCACGGGCCTGTCCAGCAGACACCAGGCATTTCAGAGCCCAGAAAAGGAGACTGTGGATGACCCCTGGGCGCAGAGCCAGGAGGAACCCCTGAGCATCACCAGGTGTGGCCCCAGAACAAACACAATGGACCAAGAGGAGACGTGTGGGTCTTTGGGTACCCCTGGGATGGGCCTCTGGTCAGGTGAGGGGGGAGGAGCCTAGGGTGGTCTTCCCACTCTCCAAATGCTGGGGGCCCCCACTTCTGAGACCCCAGAAAGTGGCCCCCAAGAGCCTGATTGGGGGCTTGGGGAGGTGGCTCAGTGCTCAGTGCTCAGGGCATGTTCCAGACACGCTCAGCTGCTGGAGCACTGCTTGTGAAGCCAAACAGAGCCCAGATGTGAGAGATGGGGGGTGGCTCCAGGCCCACAGGACGGATCCCCGAACAAGGCCAGGCCCCAGGCCCCACCAGTGCGGCCCCCAAACCAAGACATGAACAATCACGGCTCAAGCCCCAGAGAAGGGGCACTTGCCCCCCTGCTGCTGCTCTGCTCCCTCTGCGAGCCTTCTCCTATTCGTGATTGGAGGGTAATCATCTAGGGTGGACCCCCGAACCCTGCCCGAGAGGCCCTGTCACAGGGTGGTGACAAGCTCTCAGGGCTTTCGCTGTGGGGTCAAGGGGGCAGTGGCTAAGAGGCAAGTGGCACCTTCAGACAGGGTCCCCACTCTGGCTGGTGGGGTGCAGGAGAGACCCCCACTGTAGAAGGGAATGGGGTGCAGCAGAGACCCCCACTGTAGAAGGGAACAGGGTACAGTGGAGACCCCCACTGTAGAAGGGGACGGGGTGCAGCGGAGATCCCACTGTAGAAGGGAACGGGGTGCAGCGGAGACCCCCGCTGTGGAAGGAGAGTGGGCACAGCGGAGACCCCATCTCACCAGGTACAAACAGGCCTTGGTCCTTCCTTGTCTCTCTAGAATCCTCGTGGGGTCCCCAGCTACTCCTCCCCATTCTCCACTTTCCAGGAAGTGGGCACTGGGGTGAACTGGCCCCACCCCCCGACCCCAGCACCTCACTCTCCAGAACCAGCTTCAGCTCTGCCACGGCCCGGTCAGGCTGCCGTTGGCACACGGCGCCGCCCTGTCTCGGGTGCAGGTCATTCCCTCCTACCCCCGATTCTCTCTCTCCCCACCCTGTGCTGGGGACCCCGCCACCTCACCCCAGGTTTTCTGTTTGTTCCTCCCTGTGGCAGAGAACATTCTGTGGAATGGATGTACCCAGAGTTTAGTTGGAGCTTTTGTTCGATGTTTTCCGAAGGGGGGCTCCTAAGCAGCATTCAGGGGGGCACCGGGCGATTCTTCTTTCGCTGGTTTTGGTGTAGGATTTTGGGCTACCCCCAGCTCAGGAGTCACTCCTGGCCCCGCACTTAGGAATTACTCTAGTGCTCGGGGGACCATGTGGGGTGCTGGGGATCAAACCCGGGTCGGCCACGTGCGAGGCAAGTGCCCTCCCCGCTCTGTATGACCCCCGCTGGGGTACCTGGGGGCTGCTCCCAGCTCGGTACTTGGGGGTTACTCCTGGGGGTGTGGGGATGTGCCCGGAGCTACAGCTCACAAAATATGGGCTCTGGCCCTTGGAGCCATTTTTTCACCTGTCTTGGGAAAGAGCCCCAAGACGGCTGGGAAGGGACAGGGGAGGCGGGCAGGGCAGAGCAGGGTGGCAGAACGGTGGTCAGAGAAACCCCCCAGGCTGACCTCATGGGCGAGGGGCTCCGGAGGAGCAGACACCCCTCAGAGTCGTCCCCCGAGGAAGCAGGGAGACAGCAGGGAGACCCTGAGCTGATATCCCCAGGGACGTCCAGCTCTTGAACGCTGGGAGTTGGAGTCTCCTGGAGCAGCTGCTGGGGGACAGAGGGGTACATGGCCACGAGGTGGGAGCCACTCCCGGCCCCCCGAGTGAGAGCAGGTGCTCGGCTAAGTCGGAAGTGCCAGTCTGGGGGCAGGGCCCGGGGGCGACAGGCCAGCTTTGACTCCAGTCCAGCTGTGGGAAGGCAGCCGACAGGCTGGGAGGTGGACAGAGCCACAGAGAGGCCAGGGAAGGGGCAGGAAGACCAGGAGAGTGAACCATGCCCGGGAAATCCCGGGATGGCCCTTCCAGGGAGGGAGGATGACCAGCCAGTGTGGACGGGAGTGAAGCTGCAAATCGCCCTCGGGGGCTGCATGGATCACACACCCTCCCACCACATGCCCCATGACGCCAGTGGGGCAGGTGGCAGTGGGGTGGGGGTCAGGGAAGGGGGGAGTTTGAGGGGCCTCCAGGGTGACAGAAACCAGTCCTGCCGGGAGGATTAGCCGGAAACAATGCCTGCCGCAGAGTGGAGTGAGATGCTGGATGTGGATTAATTAAACCCTCAGCGGGGTAACCTCATGCCTGTAGCCTGGGAATACTCCGTGGGGCTCACCCAGACCGGGCGGGTGGCGTCCAGTCCGGGGTCCCCTGCTGCCGGCTCACTTACTGGGGCCGATGCTGAAAGCACACAGGAGGAAGTGGGGGGGCAGACCAGGCCCTTTTAGAGGACCAAGGGGCAGGGAGGGGGTGAGGGGTAGGGGTGGGGAGAGGGTGGAGCTGGCTCCAAGGGGAAACTTTCCCACGCAAAGAGAGGAAGAGCTGGTGGGGGGTGGGGAAACAGACAGGGACAGCTGGCCGTGGACCCCCAGGGGGCTGGCAGGAACTGGGCTTCCCACCCCAAAGGGCTCTGTCCTGTGCTTAGAGCCAAAGTCCAGCATACGGGCCAGCCCCAGAGGAGGGGACCCTGGGGCGGGCACGGGGGGCATTGGACAGAGCATCTGGCGCGGGAAGGAGTTTGGGATGCCTGAGGGGGTGGCCAGGAGCTGGGGAATAATTGAATCTGTTGGCGCCTGCCAGGTGCTGATGTGATTCTCTCCTTCTGCACTTGGCAGCCCAGAGGTGCACGAGAAAGTGGCCAGTTTTGTTTTCTTCGCTCCTGCTGCTCCTTGAAGCCGCCCGCCAGTGCCAGCCACCTCTAACTGGTGGACGCTGGCACCGAGGGAGGAAAGACCTGGAGCCCAGAGCATCATCGGAGCGAGTTGGTAAGGCAGAGCCCTGTCCCCGGGTTGGGGGTCCCCCTCCCTCTGCTTGGGGCAGCCCCCAGAGCCTTTTACTGGCACACACTGGAAAGAACGTCATGCCCGATTCTCACCGCCCAGCCCAACCCATTGGCCAGATTACTCCGCTCAAACTCTCTAGAAGGGACCAGGAAGAAGTGGAGGCTCCGAGACAGCATGGGACCGGGTGACATGGCACGCAGGTCAGCATTGATGTGGTGTCAGCTCTGCAGCTGGAGAGACCCTGGTTTGATCTCTGATGTCACAGGATTCCTGGCCTTGGTGGTCTCTCACACCAGGGCCCAGGTACCCGGCACCCTTGGCCTAGTATTGAACCATTTGGTCCAGTCAGCCAAGAATCACCTGGAGTGGGCCCAGGGTCCCTCAAAGAGGTCAGCTCTCCCCATTTTATTATGTAGCTATGCAACACAGCTACAATCAAAACCCTGGTGAGCTTAGTGCAGGAATCAAGAAACTGTTCAAAATTGGATGTAGAGAAAGAAAGAACCTAAAATCACCAGAGCAATTTCAGAAAGGGAGGACAAAGCTGGGAAATGTCACTCCTCACCCGAGACGGCCTGTGAATCCCAAACCGAGAGCACGCAGTGTTGATGGCCATAAGCAGAGGGTTCTGAAGTGGAAGCTCATGCTGAGTCCACTGGCTTCTGACTTCTCTCTAAAGTACTTCAACGGGGGGCTGGAGCAATAGCACAGCGGGTAGGGCGTTTGCCTTGCACGCGGCTGACCCAGGTTCGATCCCCAGCATCCCATACGGTCCCCTGAGCACCGCCGGGAGTAATTCCTGAGTGCAGAGCCAGGAGTAACCCCTGTGCATTGCCAGGTGTGACCCAAAAAGCAAATAAATAAATAAATAAATAAAATAAAATAAAAAATAAAACTCAAAAAAGCCAAAGTAACTAGCATGTACTATAACGAACACCACCGTGTCTAACATCTAATTTAAAAAATAATTCCTAGACAGGCCAAGAAACAGAAAAACGTCATCTGTCACTAGGGAGGGGGGGTGGAAAGGTAAACAGGAACAGCTGCAAAATTAGGGGCCAAGGAGCTAATCCAAGAGTGAAGGTGCTTAACCTGGTCCTGGTCCATTCCCCAGCACCACACGGGCCCCTGGGCAGGCTCTGGTGGTCCCCAGTGCTCACGGCCTGGCAGCAGCTCTTCCTCAGGCCTCAACAGTCTGGCCCAGTTTGCCAAGAATCACGGGGACTGGGGCTGGAGCAGTAGCATAGCAGGTAGGGCGTTTGCCTTGCACGCAGCCGACCCGGGTTCGACTCCCAGCATCCCATATATGGTCCCCTGAGCACCGCCAGGAGTAATTCCTGAGTGCAGAGCCAGGAATAACCTCTGTGCATACCCAGGAGTGACCCAAAAAGAAAAAAAAAAGTCACCGGGACTGGCCCCAGGCACTTGGGCCCTCCCACCCTGCAAATAAACACCAATGGGAAGATATGCAGGAAAGGGTGTCCCAGGGGCCTCTGTGTCTTGGACTGGAGCTAACACTCCATTGGTTAGGGCACCTGCCTTGCACACACCCAACCCAGGTTTGGTCCCGAGCACCACCAGGAGTGATCCTTGAGTGGAGAGCCAGGAGTAAGCCCTGAGCATCTCCAGATGTGGCCCCAAAAGTAAAAACAAACAAACAAACAAACACAAAAGACAGTCCTTTGAAATGAAAGCAACTTCACACCAGTGCTTCAGACTTGGAGAACGGGGCAGGGCTCAGCCTCCACGTCCCCCTTCACCCTCAGCCAGATGCCCTCCTGTGGGAGGTCGTGGGCAGCAGCAGGCTGGCACACCTTGAGGGGGGTGGCCAGCGGGGAGAGGAGTGGGAGGTGAAGGCAGACAGAGAGCAAGGAGATGGCCTGTGTGAGGCCACAGGCCAGGGAGCTGGGAGGGTTTGCACAAAGACAACTCCTGCCGCAGGGGTCCACGGAGGCAACAAGAGGCTGGGGGAGGAGGCTGCAAGACCCCCAGGGCTGGAGCAATAGAACAGCTGATAGGGTGTTTGCCTTGCACGCGACTGACCCAAGTTCAATTCCCAGCATCCCATATGGTCCCCCAAGCACCGCCAGGAGTAATTCCTGAGTGCATGATCCAGGAGTCACCCCTATGCATTTCTCGGTGTGACCCAAAAAGAAAAAAAAAGACCCCCAAGGAGCTCTCCTAGGCATCCAGAACCAAGAGGCCAGCCCTGGGAACGAGGGGCATGGGATCAGAGGCCCGCCAGCAGCCCACAGGAGACTTGGCAGGAAGTGGGCACAGATGGGTGTGGCGACGGGAGTAGGAGTCAGAGATGACGGAGGCAGAGGCGCTCCACAGGGGCAAGAACAGGAGAGACGTGGGCGGGAGGAGGACCCACACTCCAGGCCCCTGTGGAGAGCCCTGCCACGCTCTTCTCTGAGCCCTGAGAGAGGAAACCAAGGAGAGAGGAGGGGCAGCGGGGGATGGGCACAGCACGGAGGGCAAGGGGTGAGCTTCTGAGGAGAGGATGGGGAGGAAATGAAGAAGAGAGATGGATAGAAAGAAAGATCCCACCCAGAGAGCACTGAGTACGCCGTGACTGTCCGCATGGGTGGGCAGACAGGTTGGTGGGCCAGTGGATGGATGCATGCATGGCTGCATAGACGATGGTGGGAGACAGGGGTAGGGGGATGGGTGATGGGTAGATGGAGGGATTATGGCTTGAGGGATGGATGGTGGATGGGTGGGTGGGTGAGTGGGTGGCTGGGGGGAGGTGTCTGGGTGGCTGGTTGTCTGACTAGATGGTTATGCGGATGGATGGATGGATGGATGGATGGATGGATGGATGGATGGATGGATGGATGGATGGATGGATGGATGGATGGATGGGAGGGTAGATGGGTAGATGGACGGATGGGTGGGTGGGTGAGTGGTGGATGAATAGGTGAGTAGGTGAATAGGTGAGTGAATGGTTGGATAGATGGATGGGTGGCTGGATGCATGGGTGACGGGATGGTTGGGTGTGTGACTGGGTGGATGGATGGAACGATGAGTAGATGAGTGGGTGATGGGCGGATGAATGCATGGGCAGCTAAGTGAGTGGATGGGTGGGTGGTGGGTGGGTGGGGAGGTGGGCAGGTGGGTGATTGAGGAAGTAGATAGAGGGGTGGGTGGGTGGATGGGCAGTTAAATGAAGGGTCTGTGAGAGAGACAGAAGCTGGCCGTCAACGCTGACCATGCCTTTTGGAGATGCTACCCACTTGCATGTACATCTATAAACCTGATGAGCTACTCACACAGTGAGTCCCTGCTGGAGAAAACAAAACTTCACATACTACTGGAAGAGAAACAGAGTGAGGGAAAAGAGGGCCAGTGCGCATGTGCGTCGAGACACAGCAGGAGTGGTGCAGGTGGGGCTGGTCCGACCAGCTGCCCCTGGAAGGAGGAAGAGAGCAGCCCGCAAGCACAAGGAAGACAGAGGCAGTGAGGGGAGCAGGAGGGAGACAGACACACAAACAGTGAGGGCAGGAACACAGAAGAGGCACACAGGTATGTGGCCACCCCAGACTCCCACAACGAGAGGCGTCTCGGTGTCCCCACGTCTGGGAGAGTAAACGGGAGGGCAAGAGGGGGTACATGGGCTTGAATAAGAACTTCCTGCAAGGGGCCAGAGCCGGAGTACAGTGGGTAGGGAGTTTGCCTTGCATGTGGCCAAGCCGGGTTCAATTCTCGGCATCCCATATGGTCCCCCAAGCACTGCCAGGAGTAATTCCTGAGTGCAGAGCCAGGACTAACCTTTGAGCATCGCCAAGTGTGACAAAGAAAGAAAGAAAGAAAGAAAGAAAGAAAGAAAGAAAGAAAGAAAGAAAGAAAGAAAGAAAGAAAGAAAGAAAGAAAGAAAGAAAGAAAGAAAGAAAGAAAGAAAGAAAGAAAGAAAGAAAGAAAGAAAGAAAGAAAGAAAGAAAGAAAGAAAAGAACTTCCCATGAATGCCAGATAGAATGAGGGTTGGGAGAAAGGTGGAACCGCAGGTGTGGCTTGTAGATACACACACACACACACACACACACACACACACACACACACACTGGGGACACAGCAGAGCAAGTCAGGAGGGGACATGGGACAGTGAGAGGGACGGGGGCGGGGAGATGCCTCAAGGGTGAGCCCTTGCTGGCCTGCAGGAGCCCCCGGTTCCATCCACAGCACTGCAGGATCTCCGGAGACCACCCCCCACATTAATAAGTGAGAGCCTGAGCAAAGGGAAGGGAAAGACTGACTAAATCCAGAGACGTGGGGACGTGCGGGTGGACAGACAGACAGACAGACAGACACCAGCAGGCCCTTGGTGGTGTCAGAGCAGGAACCCTTCATGAAAGCCTCAGATTAGGGTCAGCTCCGTGCCTGGGAGGGGCTGGAAGCGTCACTTGGCCAGGGAGGTGTTGGGAGGTAGCATGCATGAGGCCCTGGGTTCGATTCCTCTGTGTGTGTGTGTGTGTGTGTGTGTGTGTGTGTGAGAGAGAGAGAGAGAGAGAGGGAGGGAGGGAGTATACTCTGAATGGCATCAGTTGTATTGTATTAGAACTATAGCAATAGTATGAGCCTGGTGTTTCCTTTTCTGATTCTAAACTGCATTGCCGGAGCAGAGCTCAGGCCTCCAGCATGCAAGCCAGGTGCTCTACTGCTCTTCTCAGCCTCGTTCCATCCCTCCCTCCCTCCCTTCTGTCCTTCCTGAGATAATTCGCACCAATCTAATCACGTAGAGTCCTCAGGAAAGGTAAGTCAGAGGCCCGGACCGAGACAAGAGCCTCTCAAGGCAGACTCAAGTGTCTCTGCCCTCACGTTTCCCATCTTCCCAAGTGGACTGTGTTCACGCTCTCAAATGACTTCAAATTAATGTTCCCAGGAGTGTGAAAGAAGCAGTAGGGCAGGGCCCAGAGACTGCCGGGAGCTGAGCTTCCTCCAAAGGCGCACGCGACTTGGGACTGGTCCTGTGTTCACCTCCCGGCCCCTCCCCCCACCCGCTCCAGCCATTCCCAGCTCCTGCTTCCTGCTGAGCCCAGGACAGAGCTCCGGAGCCAGCCAGCCCCTGCTTACACGGTGTGGTTGGAAAGAACGCCCCACCACCCTTGCCCGCCAACACCCACACCTGTCCTGGGGGGCCTGCCACTATGAGCACACAGGGTGTCATTGAAAAGCATGAGATGCAGAAGCCAAGAGCAGCATCCCTGGGCGAAGGGACACTCCTGCCCAGCCAGCCATGGTGGACACGCGCGGAGGGGCACAGCTGTGTCCTCACCACTGCAGGACCCTCACGGGGCTGGGCCAGGAGCAGATGTCCCCGAGGACATCTGGGCTGTCCTGGGAGGGCCCGGAAGAAGGACCAACACTTTGTTTTTTTGTTGACTTGTTTGGGGGTCACACCTGGCAGTGCTTGGGGCTTGCTCCTGGCTCTGCACTCTGGGAATTCCCGGTGGGGCTCGGGGTGCTGGGAATTGCACCTAGGGGGCCAGGAGTAAGGCAAACTGCTGTCTCTCTGTCCCCCAGGACTCTTGGGCTCTCCCAGAGCAGGGGGTGCCAGCTGTGCTGGGGTGAGAGCAGCAGGGAATGGGCTGCTAGAGGGAGAATGGAAAGGGTGGTCCATGCCGGACCGGAGGGTGGTCTGAGGGATGGCTGGCTGGGGTGGGGAGCTGGGGTTGAGGATAGTGGAGAAAACCAGTGTGGGGAGGATGGGCGGGGCCTTGGGTGGCCATGGGGAGCCTGGTCCCCATCTCCCCCGCACAGGTCGAGATGGAAGATGGTGGGGCTGGAGCGACAGTACAGCAGGTAGGGCATTTACCCTGCACGTGGGTGACCCGGGTTCAATCCCCAGAATCATGTATGGTCCCCCAACACTGCCAGAGGTAATTCCTGAGTCATGAGACAGAAACAACCCCTGAGCATTGCTGGGTATGACCCAAAAAGCAAAAGAAAGAAAGAAAGAAAGAAAGAAAGAAAGAAAGAAAGAAAGAAAGAAAGAAAGAAAGAAAGAAAGAAAGAAAGAAAGAAGGAAGGAAGGAAGGAAGGAAGGAAGGAAGGAAGGAAGGAAGAAAGAAAGAAAGAAAGAAAGAAAGAAAGAAAGAAAGAAAGAAAGAAAGAAAGAAAGAAAGAAAGGAAAGAAGGAAGGAAGGAAGGAAGAAAAAAAGGAAGAAAGAGAAAAGAAGGAAAGAAAAGGAAAGAAAGAAAGAAAGAAAGAAAGAAAGAAAGAAAGAAAGAAAGAAAGAAAGAAAGAAAGAAAGAAAGAAAGAAGGAAAGAAAGAAAGAGAGGAAAAAAGAGAGAAAGAAAGAGAGAGAGAAAAAAAGAAGAAAGAAAGAAAGAAAGAAAGAAAGAAAGAAAGAAAGAAAGAAAGAAAGAAAGAAAGAAAGAAAAGACAAAGAAAGAAAGAAGAAAGATGGTGGTAAGGGCGGCATGTTCAGGAGGAAGGGCACTGCCCGAGCCAGATGGTCAGCGGGTGGGTTACCAGGAGTCCTGGTCATGGTGCCACACGGGAAGGAAGGACAGCGTCATTTTGCCTTAAGGAGACATGAAGAGAGGAGTGTGAGGCCCTGAGAAGGGGCCAGCCGGGCTCCATGCTGTGGCCGGAGAGGAAGGGCAGGGGGTGGGCAGCGGAAGACGGGGTGCTGTCCCAGAGGCCAGAGGCAAGTTTGTGCGGGGAGGCATCGGGAGGAGCTGGGGCACCGGCGGCTCCTGCCCCAGTGCTCAGCCGCTGTCTGCAGATGGGAGTGGAGGAGCCCCCGCTGAGGCAGCCAGGAGAGCGGTGGGTAGTGTGGGAGCCAAGCTGGACGGCACCCTGGGGCCCCACCAGAGGTCAGACACTGCAGCAGGCTCGCCAATGAGCAAGGGAACTGGGCGGAAGCGGCGGGCGCACCCAGGCCCCGCACCCGCCCGCACACCTAGCAGGGATGGCACAGGACCAGAAGTGAAATTCAATTAGGCGCCTCCCGGGAGCGAGAGCAGCAGAGCGCAAGGAAGACAGAGGCGGAGGCCCGGGAAGGGCTCAGCGATAATCAAGTTAGAGGATAAGAGGACAAGGGGCCCATGGGACGCCCTGCCCCAGGAGACAGAGAGGCAGGTAGATGCAGAGAAACCTGAGCAAGAGCACACCTGCATGCGTGCACACATCCACATGCACACAGCAACAACATGCATAGTAAGGTACCTGTCATGGTTTCTCCGAGGGTTAACTACCTGCCTCCCTCCTGGCCTCAAGGTCTGGTCCTCAGCAGAGAACCCAAATGATGCTCAACTAGATTAGTAAGGATGGATGGATGGATGGATGGATGGATGGATGGATGGATGGATGGATGGATGGATGGGAGAGTGGGTAGGTGGGTGTATGGGAGGGTGGGTGGGTGGAAGGATGGATAGGTGGATGGGTGGGTGTATGGGAGGGTGGGTGGGTGGAAGGATGGGTGGGTGAATGAGAGAGTAAATAGGTAGGTGGTTAGGATGGATGGGTGGGTGGGATGCGAGGATATATGGATAAATGGGTGGATGGATAATGAGTGGATGGATGGATGGGTGAGTGGGTGAGTGGATGTATGTATGTATGTATGGATGGATGGGTGAGTGGGTGAGTGGATGAATGGATGGATGGGTGGGTGGAAAAGCACGAGAAATCTGATTATAGAACCCAAAAGAGACTCCGTGTGGCTCTGTGCTGCTAACCTCCCTTATAGCTGAGGGTTTCCGTGGAGAGGAGGAGTGTACACCAGGATCAGGGGATCAAAGAGAATCTCGGGGCTTTGGAACAAACCCTGACAAAGCCCTGGAAGAGATAGAGCTATGGAGAAAGAACAGCCAGCGCACGTGCACACACCACACACACACACACACACACACATACACACACACACACACCAGGAATGACACAGAGCCTTTGAGAAAAATTCAATACTGCTCCTCTGGAGAGCAGGAGGGAGCCGGGAGGAGCAGACGAAGTCTAACAGAGATATTGAAAGGGGTTGTGAGCCAATTAAAAAACGTTGAGAAGTGGGGATGGATGGAGGGGGTGTGGGGGGACAGATGGATGGATGGGGGGGGGCAAAGGGATAGTGCAGCAGGTCAGGCCTCTGCCTTGCATATGATTGGCCCCAGTTTGATGTATCTTGTCCCTAAGCACTGCCAGGAGTGATCCCTGAACACAACCAGGTGCTTTGTTTCCTGAAAAACAAAACGGGAGGAGGAAAGGAAGCCATGGGTTCTGGGGGGTCGGGGAGAGTTGAAGGGGGACATAGTGGACACAAAGGCAGGCAGACTGGGGGCAGGCAGAGACTCAGCCGTGGCTTGGCGGCACACGTATGTCCTCCCAGAGGCCCCTTACCCCCCCACGAGGTGTTAGGGACAAGGCTCTGTGCATATGTGGCGGAGGGAGGGAAGGAGAGAGAAGGAGGCTGATTTGCTGGGGAGAGATGGAGAGAGATGAAGTCATACTGAGAATGACGACAGGGTGGAATCCAATTATGTTCCTGCCTCCAGGAGAGATATGGAACCCCAGCGGGCGCTTCTTCTGCGTAAGAAAATGACCGGGGGGAAAAGCTTCGGATTTTACAATCTTGAGAGCAAGAGAGACAGAGCTGGGGGTGGGCAGTGCAGTGCACACGCGCGCGCGCGCACACACACACACACACACACACACACACACACACACACACACACACCACGCATTGCAGGAATGACGCACAAACCCAGGGCAAAATTGCGTTCTACTTCTCAGGAGAGTGGGGAAGAGCTCAGTTCAGGGAGGTCAAAGCAGAAGCAAGAGCGAGAAGGTGTGTCAATTTTTAGAATAAGGAAATAAAACGAAAGAACGTGGACCTTCCAGGGAGAACAGTGGGCAGGCAAATGGGGACTCAGGGGTGTGACAAGTGACCCTCTGCCCTCCGCTCCCCCCCCCCCACCGCACACACACATGCTCCTGGAACAGGCTCTGTGGCCCTTGTGGTGGGCTGGTGGTCTTTGGGAAGACGGTGGAAGGATGCGAGGGTGGCATGGCCCAGAAGGTGGGAGAACAAAAGCTGAGGCGGGGGCTAGAGAGAGGAGAAGTCCCCCAGTCAATCTATTATTGATTGTGACAATAATTGGGATTTTTTTTCTATGTCACACTCGGAGGAGAGGTTTGGGGATAGGATACGAAGAGAGGAACTTGTGGGGCTTCACGGACAAGGACCCTGGGCTGGTCCTTGAAGGACAGGCATGGAAGGAGGTCGGCAAAGAGGCCATTGTGGTTTGGTCAACAGTCAGGAGACTCTTAGGAGACATCCACAGGGTCTCCTGGTGGGGCACACAAAAGACAGAGACACCAGATCTGGAAAACAGGAGGCCCATGAGGGTCCTGCCTGAAGCATCGTTATGGAAGGTTAAATCCTGCCGGATCTTCTTGAGGATAAAAGGGGAGGGGCTGGAGCCAAAGCACGGCGGGTAGGGCATTTGCCTTGCACGTGGCTGACCCAAGTTTGATTCCCAGCATCCCGTATATGGTCCCCTGAGCACCACCAGGAGTAATTCCTGAGTGCATAAGCCAGGAGCAACCCCTGAGCATCGCTGGGTGTGACACAAAAAGCAAAAAAAAAAAAAAAAAAAGGAGAGAACCAGCAGGAGGAAGAGCCCAAGATGGAGAGATGGAGTGTCTCTCCATGAGAAGCAAGCTGCTCTGCTCATAATAGCCAAAATATGGAAACAACCCGAGTGCCCTAAAACAGATGACTGGTTAAAGAAACTTTGGAACATCTACACAATGGAATTTATGCAGCTGTTAGGAGAGATGAAATCATGAAATTTGCTTATAAATGGATAGACATGGAGAGTATCATGCTAGTGAAATGAGTCAGAAAGAGAGGGACAGACATAGAGGGACTGCACTCATTTGTGGAGTATTAAATAACATCACATGAAGCTGACACCCAAGGACAGTAGAGACAAGGGCCAGGAGGATTGCCCCATAGCTGGAAGACTGCTTCATGAGCAGAGGGGAGAAGACAGATGGAATAGAGAAGGGATCACTAAGAAAATGATGGCTAGAGGAACCAGTTGGGATGGGAGATGCATGCCGAAAGTAGATAATGTACCAAACATGATGACCTCTCAGTGTCTGAGTGTCTGTGTTGTAAGCCATAATGCTCAAAAGTAGAGAGAGAGTATGGGGAGTATTGTCTGCCATAGAGGCAGGGGGAGGGTGGGAAAGGGGGGTATACCTGGGATATTAGTGGTAGGGAATGTGCACTGGTGGAGGGATGGGTATTTGATCATTGTGAGATTGTAACCCAAACATGAAAGCTTGTAGCTATCTCATGGTGATTCAATAAAATTAAAGAGAGAGAGAGAGAGAGAGAGAGAGAGAGAGAGAGAGAGAGAGAGAGAGAGAGAGAGAGAGAGAGAAGCAAGCTGCTCTCCAGCTGAGACAAGCTGTGTAGAAGGAGGAGGAGAGCACTGTCAGGGCCACTGTGTTGGCCACAAGGATGTGGAGAAATGACGAGGGGCTGGGGGGATGTTGGGGGATGAGCTGATAAGCATTGGAGTTCAGCTGGAACCGGAGAGCAAGAGAGATACAAGCTGTGTCTGGGTTTCTGGTCCTAGATGGGGTGGGAACAAGGGGTGTGAGTGGGGATGGTGAGTGTGGGCCTGTCTTGGGATGTATGTCTGTGCTGGTGCTGGGGAAAGGACACTGGCCAGATGTGAGAAAGCTCCAGCATGGACAAGGGCCTCCGGAGCCCAGAGCATGGGAAGCAGGGGCAGGAGCGTTCTTGGGAGCAACGAACCCAAGCAGGAGAAATAGCCTGGCCAGAGGGAAGAAGTTCTAAGAAAGTGGCTAGAAAGAAGGTGATCTCCCAAGCACACATATTACAGCGACCGATGCGATATAAAGTTTTCCGGCACCCCTATTACCTGTCTTGCAATGACAACTGATCCGTGTTCTGGGCTCTCAGCTCCTCTAAGACATAGGTGAAGTTTGGGACCTGGATTTTCATGGGAGGCCCAGGTTATATGTCGAGTGAGACGCTGGGAGGGTGGATGGATGAATAGAGAGATGGAGGGAGGGAGGTCTAGGTGGGTGGATGGATGGAAGGAGGGATGATGGAGAATGATAACGGAGAGGGAGGTAGTCCAGATTTCAGTTTTCTAAACTAGGACAGAGACAGAGGCCGATGAGACAAGCGAGGTAGATGCTGAGCACCTTTTGGGGAATATCCTACAGGAAGGGAAAGAGATGGACGGGGGCTATAGGAGAGATGGCTTAGGGCTCCTGGCTGTGACCCAGGCAGGCAATGGCATGTAACACTCATGGGAAAAGGGAGAGAAGCCCACTAGAGTGTAGAGATAAGGCGGGAAGATTGTTAGTAGGCTGGGGTGAAGGGACTAGCGAGGACCTGGCCTTGAGTTTTTAGCTTGAGAGGATAAAGGGAATTCTGCCTGCAGAGCTGTGAGCACCAAGGATGAAAATACCCAAAAAAGCAGGAGGGGCCCAGTGCACTGGGGACCCCAAAGTGTGAAAGCAGGTGGAGGGAAAGGAAGGAGAGAAGATGATGGTCAGACATTCTCCCGTCTGACCCTCAGGCAGCGGGCCGGCCAGGGGCCTGGCACGATGCAGGTGTTTCATAAACCCCTTGTGGATGAATCGACAAGTAGATGAGCAAAGTGTGAATGACAATGACCTAGAGGCTGGGAACTGCACCAGTCCACGTCCCCTGGGAAAGAGGTAGAAGACTGACAAATGTTTACACATACACACTTGCACAGCACAGCACATACACAGCTCACAGAATCACACACACACACACACACACACACACAAATCCAATGAGGATTCTCTCTGGAGAGAAAGAAAATGTGGCTTTGGAGAGAGATTAAAAACAAAGGCAGGGGCTGAAGCGGTAGCACAGCAGGTAGGGCGTTTGCCTTGCACGTGGCTGACCCGATTCTATTCCCAGCATCCCATATGGTCCCCCGAGCACCGCCAGGAGTAATTCCTGAGTGTGAAGCCAGGAGTAACCCCTGTGCATTGCTGGGTGTGACCCAAAAAGAAAAAAAAATTTTAAAACAAAGGCAGGGGCCAGAGCAATAGTACAGCGGGTAGGTCATTTGCCTTGCATGTAGCTGACCCAGGTTCGAGCCCCAGCATCCCCTGAGCACCACCAGGGTTAATTCCTGAGTGCAGAACCAGAAGCAATCCCTGAGCATCACCAGGTGTGCCCCCCCAAAAAAAAAAGAAAAGAAGAAAGAAACAAAGGCATGGGCCTCAGCGATAGTACAGTGGGTAGGGCACTTGCCTTGCACACAGCTGACCCAGGCTCAATCCCTGGCACCCCATATGGTTCCCTGAGTAATTCCTGAATGCAAAGCCAAGAGTAACCCCTGAGCATCACTGAGAATGACCAAAAAAGGAAAAATAAAATAAAACAAAGGCAGAGAATAAAAGTGTGAGTGTGATCTGGTCATACCAGAGCCAGGTGTGTGACCCCTGGCAGACCCATATACCAACACCACAGTCAGAAAGAAGAGTGCAGCCTCAGGGAGTCCTGAGGTCAGTGTGCGAGCACCACAGCTAGGTGGGCGCTTGGGTGGGGTGATTGGTGGATAGATAAGTGGATGCATGCATGATGCATGCGAAGGAGAGGGACTCATGGATCCATGCATGATGCATGTGAAGAAGAGGGATGCACGGATCCATGCATGGTGGAAGCTGCATAGAGGATGGATGGATGGATGGATGGATGGATGGATGGATGGATGGATGGACGGATGATGGATGGATGCATGGATGCATGGATGCATGGATACATGGATAGATAGATGCATGGATGTATGGAGGATGGATGGATGTATGGATGGATGGATGGGTGGATGGATAGAAGATGGAAAGTTGGTGGGTGGAAAGATGGATGGAGTTATACAGAGCTCTGAACAAAACCTGCTGAAGGGAACAGAATACGAAATATTCACACACTTGTTCATTCCACACCTACCCTGCTTAGTGTAGTATTTGCCACAAGATATTGATAGGGAATAATTCTGGTCAGGAAACAGGGTAGTGGTTAGGTGTTGGGCCTGGATCCTACACCCTGCACCACAGGGCCCTCCCAGGCACCGTCAAGTCCATCCCTGGGGTCCCCCTAGAGGGCCAGATGCAGCCCAGGGGGCCCCATACAGAGCCAGGTGTGGCCCCTGAGCACTGCTGAGTGGCCTGCGGCAACCCCCACACTGCAGGGCCTGAGCAGAGCTGTACCCTCGGGCTCTTGCGTTGAACCACCCAGCTGGTTAGCTCAGAAGCACCAGCGGGGCCCCCAGGCCTTCTGAGCACCACCCAGGAGCCCTGCACCCTGGAAACAGTGACGAGAGAATAGCTAGATGAAACAAGGACTACATAGAGGAGAGAAGTAGGGAGGCCCAGCAGCAGTGAGACCAGAACCAGGAGGGGAGAGGGGAGCCGCAGGACAGTGGGCGGCACACAGGATGAACGGACTCGCACTGACAGGCCCAGAGGGCGCGCAGAGGCCAGGGAAGAACAAGGGAGGAGGCCTTATAGGCCAGGACGGGCCGAGAGGGGTGAGCTGGGCTGTGAGATCAGGTAAGGCGCATTGAGAGCACTGGCCACCCGTGGCGTTCACCTGCTAACCCATGAGCGTTCGCAGAGTCCACAAGTATTTGCAGAGTCCACGAGTGTTCGAAGCATCCAGGAGCACACACCAAGGAGCAGGTACGCAGCTCCAGAACTAAGTCTCCAGCAGTGGAGCCAGGCAGACCCAGAGGCTGGCTGTCACGCCCACAACCCGCCTCTGGGCGTACCAACAGCACGGGTCCAGAAACTCCCAACTGAACCCCAACATGGATTAGCTCCCTACAGAGAGGTTGCTGGAACCCAATCGCTTACAATCTCAAAGTTCCAGCTCTCATGATATGCAGAATGAGGAATGGAAAATAAGAGATCTATGGTCTGCCCCAGGGAGGCAGGCTTGAAATGGTGGCGGGAAAATTTGAGCAAAATATAAATGCCCAAAGGTAGAGAGAGAGTATTGGGGAAATTGTCTGCCGAAGAGGCAGGGTGAAGACTGAGATGGGGTGCGGGGGATAATGGGGACATTGGTGGTGGAAAATTTGCAATGGTGGAGGGATGAGTGTTCAATCATTATATGGCTGAATCTCATCATCATTATCATCATCAGCAGCATCAGCATCATCATCATCATCATCATCCCATTGATTGTCGATTTTCTCAAGCGGTCTCAGTAACGTCTCCATTCGTCCTAGCCCTGAGATTTTAGCAGCCTCTCTTTACTCGTCCTTCCCAGTGGTACCGCATTGGAGGCTCTTTCAGGGTCAGGGGAATGAGACCCATCATTGTTACTGGTTTTGGCATATAAATATGCCACAGGGAGTTTGCCAGGCTCTCTCCCATGTGGGCAGGAAACTCTCGGTAGCTTGCCAGGCTCTCTGAGATGGAGAAGTAGGCTATAAGATGTCAAGGCTGGGCGCTTCTGGGAGCTTGGTTTTATAGTCTCTGGATGTTGGCCATTGATGGGATTACATGGCGCTGGGGGGCAGTTTCTGGGTGTGACTGCCTAGCTACTGGAAAATGGGGGATCTGGGTGGAAGAGGCCCAGTCCCGATCCAAGCAGGCTTGGAGATCTCAGCCCCACACATGTACACCTGGCTTCCTCTGCCGGTTCCTTCATGTGTGAGGTTCATCCAAACATGTGAAGAGGGGCCTTGAGCATGGCTGTGGCTGGGTTCCTTCCAGAGGCAAACATGAACTTTTGTAACTGTATCTCATAGTGATTCAATTTTAAAAAAAAAAGCATCCAGGAGCTTTCACAGAGTCCACCAGCGTTCTCTGAGCTCTGTGGGCAACAGCGAGCTGGACACACTTGGTTCTGGCTCTTTCAGAACTAACGTGGCCAGAGACTGATTCTTCTCACCCACGGGGCAACCGTGACCATGTTCGCAAGAAGCAGCGTCGATAGGGGCCTTTGCTCAGTGACCCTGACCATCAGTGACGTCGACATGGGCCATGCTCCCATTCCTTCTCCTCTCCTTCAGTTCGAGCTCTCTCGGGCCTATGACAACACCGAGGGCTGACGGACAGAACACAGAAGGAACGCCAGGGCGAGAGGAGCTGTTTCCTGACTCGGATAAGAACTCAGAGAGGGTGAGGCAGGGTGGAGAAACAGTGCGAGGCTGGGGGGCGGGGAGGGGGGGACAAGGAGACAAGAGATGAGGAAGCGAAGCCCACCACTCCCTCCAGCCCCCAGAGGAGAGGCACCAGCTGAGGCAAGGAAGGAGGCAGTTTTCCCTCTCAGCTACGGGCAAGTCAGCCAGGCTGGAAGGACGGCGGAGGCTCAAGCCTGTGCAGAAATGAGTGGAGAATGCTTGCAGGCCGCCAGGGGGTGAGTGAGGGCAGGGGAGAGCCCAGGGGATGAAGGGGGAGGTGGGTCAGCTGCGGCTGGACAGGCGCCGGGTTGGAGTCTCATGCTGCAGGCAATAGGTGACCACTGGAGTTTGAAGCAGGTGGCGGCCGGTCAGACTCAGGAGGCCGCAGTGGACCTGGGGGGAGAATGAATGGGACCCTGGGGCCAGAGCAGGGCCTGGAGCCTGAGGGAGGAGGAAGAGGGGCTCATTGGGAGGGAGCCTTGGTGGTGGAAGAAGTGGAAGGGCCCGGGGGCGTGGCTCACGGGGCAGAGGGCATGTTGGGCACGCTGGGCACGAAGGAGGCTGGGGTCTGGTTCTGGCACCGCCAGCCCAGAGCTGGGAACAGCCCCCAAACACCGCTGGCTGTAGTCTCACCCCACCCCCAAAGTACAGGAAAAAGAAAGTGGAACGGATATGAGATCCTTTGGAACTGGGATGGGTCTTGGGGTGAGAATGAGTGATGACAGGAGCATGAAGTTCAGGGTAACTTCTAGAACGTTCCAGGGGAGGGTTTGCTGGCGAGGAAGCAGATTTGCAGGCAAGATGGAATGATTTCAGCTGCGAGTGAGTTGGAAAGGCCCAAGACATGGAGAGGGGGAGAGAAGGGCAGGAGAGGGCGTGCCCGCTGAGTTATTCATTCATTCATTCATTCAGAAAATCTTCACCAACAGTTGCCTACTTAATCTTGTACCGTCCCAGATTAGGAGCCTGGCCTGGCCAGAAATGGCAATAGGGCCTTGGAGCTTAGCACTTGGGGGAAGTCGTCCGTAAATAGCATCCAGCCATCCAACGGAATGAGGTCATGGATGGATGGAGAGAGAAAAGAAAAGGGTGGGGATTAAGCGGGAAGATCCAACCAACCAAGGGATGCAGGAGAGAACAGCCTGTGGGGCACCTGCCTTGCATGCAGCCAACCCATGGTCACTCCCCAGCACCCCAAATGGTCCCCTGCTGGAAGTGATTCCTAGTGCAGAGCCCCGAGGAACCCCGAGCACCCCTGGGTGTGACCCCCCAAACTAGAACAAAACTAAAGGAGCCCAAAAGGAAAACCCAAAGAGTGACCTGTGGTGAGAGTGGACACCGTTTCAGACAGAGGAAGGCCTCTGACACACACAGTGCTGAGGGGGAAAGGATGGTGGCCGAGAACCCAGCCGAACGCCTCAGGTCAGGGTCAGGGGAGAGGCCGCCCCCACACTGCCCCCCGCCAAGGAACTTCCCAGCATGTTCAAGCCTTCAGAGGCGAGGAGAGGTGGGTGGGCGCGTGCCGAGAGGAGGAGAGAGAAGGGTGCGCCCGCTGGGGCCTTCACACGGTCATTCAGAATGTCTTCAACAACGGCCGCCTACTTGGTCTTCGACACCAGCCTGACACGGCCAGAAAAGCTTGGGGGGGGGGGAACTCCAAACAATAATAGTGAGTTTTTTGTTGAAATATTGAATGTAATCAAAGTAAAGAGAAAGTAAAGTGAAATATATCAGCTACACAGGCGGGGTGGGGGGCTGGGGGGGAGGTTTACTGTGGTTCCTGGTGGTGGAATATGTGCACTGGTGAAGGGATGGGTGTTTGAGCATTGTGTAACTGAGACTTGAGCCTGAAAGCTTTGTAACTTTCCACATGGTGATTCAATATAAATAAATAAATAAATAAATAAATAAATAAATAAATAAATAAATAAAATAATTTCGAACTTTAAAAAAAAAAAAAGATCCACCGAGTGCCGCTGGGGCAGCGCCTGTGAGGATGGTGCCAGAGGGGGTTTATCTGCAGACGGGCGCAGGGGCGGGGTGGCAGGTGTTTGGACAAGAAGTGGAGGAATGGTCCCAGAGATGGTGCTCATGGGGGGCAGTGCCCAGGGAGGGGCTGCTGAGCCCAGGCAGGAATGGGCGGAGGGTGGCGTGGGGCTCCAGCTGTGGGCCCCACGGGTGCTGATGAGGACGGGAGAAACGTGTGTTTGTGGGTCCTGGAAACAAGGTGGCGAATTCAAGGCATCTGGGGTAAGGCCCTGGGGGGTGCTGGCATCATACCCCAATACAGGATACTAAGGGGGTCAGGGTGGGGAACGCGCCACGCAGGGTAAGTGCTCAGGCGGGACATGACGGAAACTCTCCAGGACCTCCAACCCACAAATTCAGAACAGCAGCTACATACATGGCCGGGGAGGGGTGGGGGTGAGTCTGTGTGACTTGTGACAGGTCATCTGACTGCTCTGGGCCACACCCAGAGATGCTCAGGGGTTCCTCCTGGCTCTGCCCTCAGGAATTACTCTTAGCAGTGCTCGAGGGAACTTACGGGATGTTGGGGAGCAAACGCCCTACCCGCTGTACTATCGCTCCGGCCCACTTCTGAGTCTTGGCTTTACCCTGATCTCAGAAACGGGTGATACTGGCATCTGTGACCACACAGGGAGGATGAATTGTCAGACACGGGAGGCGTGTCAGCGGGTCTCTGGCTGGCATGAGCCAGAGGGAGAATTCCCTGCAGCTGTTGTGGTCATTGTGTATTTTGTTCCATGCTGCCCCTGAACTCTGCAGCCCTTGGGAAAGCTGATGTACAGAGAGACAGGCGGGGGGAGGGAGAGGGAGAGAGAGAGAGAGGGAGAGAGAGACAGAGACAGAGACAGAGAGAGAGAGGGAGAGGGAGAGGGAGAGAGAGAGAGAGGGAAGGGAAGGACAGGGAGAGGGAGAAAGAGAGAGAGAGAGAGAGAGAGAGAGAGAGAGAGAGGGAGGGAGGGAGGGAGGGAGGGAGGGAGGGAGGGAGGGAGGGAGGGAGGGAGGGAGGGAGCACACACACACCAGGCCTGAGAAGTGGGTCCAAGGGGAGAACCACCACCTCCTTGAGGGTCAGGAAAGTCTTCCCCGGGGAAGGGTCCTTTGGACGGGGCCTTGGAGGATGCACAGGAGTTCACAGGGAAGGGCACGCTGTCCCCCAGCCACTCTCCAACAGGCAATGAAGAGGGCGGCTCTCGGTCAAAAGAGGACCATGGGAAGGTGCTCCCTTGGGGTGATGGGAAGGGACAGGGTGGGGAGCCAGCCAGGTACAGGGATGAGGAGAGAAAACAACCGAGAACCGCAGGGGGAGTCAGTGAGAGCCCGGTTGAGCCCCCTTCTTCTCTCATGGAGGAGGAGCCTGAGCCAAACCCGACCTGCCTCCCCCTGCTCCACTCTGACCCCCTACCTCACCCAAGGGCTGCACTCAGTACACCCCCTCCCTCCCTCCCCCTCTCTTCCCTTCCTCCTCCCTCTCTCCTTTCTCTTCTCCTCCCTTCCCCTCCCCATCTTCCTCTCTCTCCCTCCTCCTCTCTTCTCCCCTGCACTTCTCCTCTCTCTCCCTCAGCTCCCACTCTGGGACCTCTCTCCCCCTCATCTCTGCTCTGCCTTTGTAAGGAGCCGGAGGGCCAAAGGGCAGAGGTGGGAGCCAGGGACAGGGCAGGCATCCTGAACCCCGCCTTTCCCTCACCGTGGCTCTCAGCCTTTCTTAGGTTCTCATTCTCTCCTGCTTCCTCCTTCAGCTTGGTCTCTCTGTCAGTCTGTCTGTCTGTCCGTCTGTCTCTGTGTCTGTCTCTCTCTCTTTCTCTCTCTCTCTCTCTCTCTCACACACACACACACACTCACACACACGCACTCACACACACATGCACACATGCACTTACACACACATGCACTAATACACATGCACACACACTCACACACACACACACACGCATGCACGCACACACTCACACATGCACAAGCTGATAAAGCCCAGAGAGAGTGGGGGGAGAATGGGCACAGATACCCTGGCCAGTGAGAGGGATGGACAAAGGCCACCGGGGGAGAGTAAGTGAGAAAGGGCAGGCTTGGATCTGCAGAGGAAGAGGCCCGGGGCAGGGGCACAGACGCAGGGAAGCAGAAAGACCCCTCGTGCCAGCGGGCCCCTCTCCGGGAGGCGTCAGGTTCTGGTTTTATTCCCCCCTGCGCGTCCTCCAGCAAGCGCACATGGCCGCTAACCCTGGGCGAGCAATGAAGGCCATCCCTAAGCCGTCCCAGCGAACAAAGCGCCTGCGAGGGTGACAGCAGGTGGGGGAGGGAGCGTGTGTGCACGCCCTCACACTCCCCCATGCCTGCACATACACGCGCACACACACTCACACACACACTCACACACAATGTGAACCCGCTCTCGCAGCCTGAGCGGCCAGGAGATTCCGCAAATCTCAAGGAAGAAAAAGGGCAGATAAGCAGGAGAAAGACAGGAGAGCAGGAGGCCGGACAGACGGCTGCAGGGCAGACAGGACAGACAGACTGCACAGCCAGCACTGGGTTCCGGGAGCCACCCGGGGCGCTGATGCGGCTCTCGCTTGAGGGGGGTTTTCTTGGTACCCAGATAATAGAGCAACTTGGGTCCTGGCCAGGCTCCCCGAGACGCAGGAGCTGGGTGGGGGCCAGAGATGCCCCCAGTTTTGTTTTGTTTTGTTTTAGAAAAACTATTTTTTTTGTTAGTTTTTTACTCTGTTATTTGAATGAGCAAAGGAGCTCGTGAATGGGGGTGACCCATGGAGACAGAAGGACCAAACTATGAGGAGGCAGGGCAGGGAGGGACACGTGAGCACACACCCACACACCAGCACAGACACTCACACGCATGCATGCAGTCTCACGGACATACAAGCACAAACACATGCACATGTACACAAAGCAAACACGTTACTTGCACACACCCTCATGCACATATAAGCATACACAATTACATGCGCCCGCACCCTCACACACACATTTACACTCATGCACAAACCCCTTCACTCACTCACACAATCACACATGCATATAGTCATACACCTACCTAATCACAGCAGCACACACATACACATGATCACACATACACATATAATCACACACATGCACACATACGTACTCACACACACATGTGTGCACACTCACAAAGCAGGGCAAAGAGCAGGAGGTGCTGGAAAGGCTTCAGAGAGCAGACGGTGTTGTGGCTGCACCCACCGTGCATCCCGGCCCTTCTGTGGGGGACACGCCTTCCGGGCTGTCAGGGGAGTGGGCCCAGAGCACCATGGCCCATGAGACATGGTGGGGGAAGGCCGGGGAGGAGGGCAGAGACAGTGAGGGGGCAGAGACAGTGAGGGGACAGAGACAGTGAGGAGGGCAGAGACAGTGAGGAGGGCAGAGACAGTGAGGAGGGCAGAGACAGTGAGGGGACAGAGACAGTGAGGAGGGCAGAGACAGTGAGGAGACAGAGACAGTGAGGAGGGCAGAGACAGTGAGGGGACAGAGACAGTGAGGAGGGCAGAGACAGTGAGGAGGGCAGAGACAGTGAGGGGACAGAGACAGTGAGGAGGGCAGAGACAGTGAGGGGACAGAGACAGTGAGGAGGGCAAAGACAGTGAGGAGGGCAGAGACAGGGGGCAGAGACAGGGGGCAGAGACAGGGGGCAGAGACAGTGAGGGGACAGAGACAGTGAGGGAGCAGAGACAGCGAGGGGGCAGAGACAGTGAGGGGCAGAGACAGTGAGGGGACAGAGACAGTAGGGCAGAGACAATGAGGGGACAGACACAGTGAGGAGGGCAGGGACAGTGAAGGGACAGAGACAGTGAGGGGACAGAGACAGTGAGGAGGCCAGAGACAGGGGCAGGGGAGGAGCAGGGCAGGGCTGCACCGGGATGAGGCTAGAGGGGAGTGTGGTGGAGGGTGCTGAAGAGGGTGTGGGGAGCGAAAGGAACGGGGTGGCCACTGGGGGGCACCCCTGAACCCATCTTCTCTGGAGAGGTGAGCCCAGCTGGGGAGAGGGTCTGGGGGGGCACAGGAGTCACAGTGGGACAGGAGCAGGGGTGGGGTGGGGGAGAGAGTGAGTGGGCGACTCAGCTGAGACCAGGCCCGCCTGCAGAAAGGACCCCAGTATGTGTGTGTATGTGTGTGTGTGTGTGTGTGTGTGTGTGTGTGTGTGCCCGCATGCTCTTCAGGAATGACAATGGAGAAAGCAAATACAAAGGAGTACAGTGTGGTGGAACAGAGAGAGAGGACAGTGTGTGGATAGTCTCTCACACACAAACACACACATGCACACATGCATGCGCAGACAGGCTCTCTCCCTCTCTCTCTCTCCTCTCTCTCTCTCTCTCTCTCTCCTCTCCCCCCGCCCCCCCCCCCAGATCACAGTAGTACAAAGGCACTGCAGAGGGAGGCAGACCCAGCGAGATGAACAAAGCCCCTTGCCCAGGGCTAGCGGAACTCTTTATGTGTGTGTTGGGGGGGGGGTGTGGATGGCACAGGCCTCCCGGCCCCTCCTGCAGGCCTGACCGGCTTCCCCACCACCAGCAAAGGGGAGGGGGAGCCCTCCCCACCAACCTTTTGGACGCCCCTTCCTTGAGGAAGGCAGAGAAACGCCAATGTGGCTGGTGGGGTAGGGCAGGGCCCAGAGACCCGGGAGAGTCCAGCGGGCAACGCCAGGAGAGGGGCTGGGAAGGGCTGACCCTGGACAGGAACCGGAGGGCCGAGGCAACATCAGGGTGAGAGCTGAGGGGGATGGGGTCACGAGAGAGAGAGAGAGAGAGAGAGAGAGAGAGAGAGGGAGAGAGAGAGAGAGAGAGAGAGAGAGAGAGAGAGAGAGAGAGAGGCGTGTGTGTGTGTATGTGTGTGTGTGTGTGTATGTGTGTGTGTGTGTGGTGTATGTGGGGGGGGGTGCAAACACTGTTCCTCCCTGCTGGATGCTGGGTCCTAGGAACCAGCTCGGGGCCAGTGTCGGGGCCATGATCGGGGACAGGGAGGGGGCGTACAGCCACCAGTGACTCGCGATCAGCGGGACTGCAGGCCAGTGCTGTGAGGCCAGGCTCGGGGCGGGGAGAGGAGTGCCAAGGGGGTGCAGAGTCACACCACACTGACTGGCAAAGTTCAGCCACAGGCTGTAGACAGACTGCTGGGCCAGGTCGGGGTGCAAAGTCTGCCTCTGAGATTTCGGGGCCCCACCCGTGCTTGCCCGGAGCAATGAGGAGTCGGGGAGAAGGAAGTGAAGTGAGAGGAAGTGAATTGAGAGTCTGGGCCTGAGAGCCTAGGAAGGGGTGAGGAGGGCCGGGGGAGGGTTGTGGGAGAGAGGGCGACAAAAGGGAGGAGCGGAAGGATGGACAGACGGCAGACAGGCAGACACAGGCGGCAGGGAGAGGCCCTCCCAGTCTCGCAGGGGAGGCACCGACTCTGCAAAACCAGGAAGCGCAGAAGGGGAGCTGGGCTCGGGCACAGGCGGGGCTGCCGCCGGCCCCCCGGCAGCCCACGGCCCCCGAGAGTAAGGGGCGGCTGAGCGGGCCTCACTCCCCCTCGCCACACCCAGGAGACTGGGGGCGCTGACCCGGAAAGCAAGTGACTCAAAAGGAGCACAAAGGCAGAGTCCGCCGTGGGGAGGCACCTGGCGGGGGCCGCCTGTCTGCCCCTCTGGGCTGTGAGACACACGCAAGCACACACTCACTCATGGCTGGCACACACACACACTCGCACACACACTCGTGCACACACACACACACACGTGTGCTGTCACTTCTGATTATGAAGCAGGATCGATGGCCGAGGAGGCAGAGATGAGGCACCCAGAGACCCACAGAGAGAAGGGGAGACAGAGAGAACAGAGGGAGAACACAGAGATCCATGTCTCTCTGAGAGACAGAATCCTCAGAGAGAAACCAGGGAAAGGACCGATGTGGTGGGAGGGCTGAGGACACACGGGGTGGGGGGAGGGGGACTGCGGCGAAAGGCATCCAGGGAGCAGCCCGAGGGGTGTGGAAAAAGAAAACCAGGATGGACCCGCCACACTGTACAAGTCACACGACAACCCACACTGCACCTCGACACAACCCACACTTCAGCCACGACACAACCCCACAGACCACACCACAGACCACACCACACACGCCACTCCTGACGCCCCCACCACACACACATACCACACGCCACGCCGCA
The DNA here is from genome assembly GCF_027595985.1 of Sorex araneus. NCBI lineage: Eukaryota > Metazoa > Chordata > Mammalia > Eulipotyphla > Soricidae > Sorex > Sorex araneus. The sequence continues at coordinate 120,770,990 of NC_073306.1, read as the reverse complement.
CGCTGGGCCTACACGTCAGGCAGACAGCCCAGAGAAAAGACAACATTTAGATAAAGGCCCACGGGGAGAGGGAAGGAGGGAGGAGGAGGGGAGGAGGAAACCGGAGCCACGGGGCCTCTCCTGCCTCCCTCTCAGCTCCCTCAGACACACACACACACACACACACACACACACACACGCTCACATACAAACATACAGACAGGGTCACACTCACACATACTCTTACACACACTCACATATACACATACAAGGACATTCAACCATACTCTCACACACTCACACATACACATACACACTCACATACACTCACATGACATGGCCACACAAACACACTCACACACCTAGACACATACTCACACATATATTTACACTCTTACATACACCTACCCCAGTCACACACACACACGCACACACACACACAAACGCACATTTGCACAGTCCTACACTCACTGTGAGTGAGTCCCTACACTCACGCTGTCGCTCACAAAGGGGTGGGAGCAGGAGGCAGGGGGAGGTTGCCCCCCACCCACTCTGCGCAGCTCCTACCCCCAGCTCTGCCTGGCTTCCCTGCTGCCCTTCCCTGGCACCCCCATGCCACCCTGCTCCCCTTCCTTCAGGGGTGTCCTCCTGCCTCTGAGGACGCTTGGGACCTGCCACATTCCTGCTAGACAGGAAGCATTCCGTCCCGTCCAGGCGGGTCCCATCAGACTGGACTCCCACAGCAGTGCTCAGCGGAGACTTGCTCTGGGCCCTGGGGGACCAGCCCTGAGTTGTGAACCACTCAGGCCCTGGGAAAGCCCAGCGAGAGGGCCAGGAAAGGAGAAAGAAACGGCAGAGGGTAGGCAGGAGTGCTATGGGGGAGGGGAGAGGGGCAGGCACATCTGGAAAGCTCCTGTGTGCACACATGTGCGCGCGCACACACACACGGCTCCAGTGAGCGGTCAGTCCCTGCGATGCCCAGTGAAAGGAAACACCCGACTCTGGCCTGGGTGGGGGAGGGGCCGCCGGAAATTCCACCAGCATGTGCAATGGGGCGTGCAGAGGGCCCGCTCCCAGGCAGACACCAGGCCACATGTGCCGGGGTGGGGGGAGATGAAAGCGTGAGGGGGACCCCAGAGAATCAGGGAAGGGGTGAGGAAGGAAGGCAGACAGCAGCCATGCACAGTCCTGGGCGGGGCTAGAGGGATTCAGGATGGCTGCCTGGCCGGGGGGGCCCACAGGAGGGAGACACAGCATTGGCCAGGGCCAGCATGAAGGAGGCACCCAGCAACTCCGGAAGGGGCCCATGAAACAGCTTTTCTTCTATGAAGCAACGAGGAGGGACCTTCTGCTCAAAGATGCTCTGGTCTAGGAGCTGGTGTGGCGTGGTGGGGAGACGGGGCTCAGGCCTCACCTCCATCCTGCCGCCCCTGCTTCCAGTCCTGGGCACCAGGCAGGATCCCTGAGCACTGCCAGGGGTCACTCCTGAACAGAGCCAGGAATAGCCCTGAGTCCCCCCGGGTAGAGCTCCCAAACCCCGCAGCACGATAAACTAAAACGCTTCCGTCTAAACTAGGACCATTTCTGCGCCAATGGCATCGTATCATTTTCAACACTTTCGAAGGCAGGAAGAGCCCACAAAAGTGATGGTTGGGTGTCCGCCTGGGTCTGGGTGAGGACAGACAGACACGGAGGGGAAACTGACATCACAGACAGGAACCAGAGGCAGACACAAACACACAGGCAGAATCCAGAGGCCACGGAGACACACCAGCCCAGAGCGGGGGAGGTGGGCCGCCACAGGAAGTGGAAAGAGGGCGGGAAAAACCTCGTGGGAGCAGAGGCAGAGAGGCAGAGGGCCCTGCGGGCGGGAAGGCACCGACAGGCTGAGGAGGAGGAAGTGGCGAGGCTGCAGAGCCTGACTGGCAGCGGGAGAGAGCTTTGTCCCCGTGCCCCAGGTCGGGGGGGCCCCCCCGCAGCCAGCGCTCCTTGCACTCATGCACCCAGCAAGAAGTGGATGGTGCCACAAGTGCCCAAACCCAGAGGTCAGCCCGCTTGACCATGCGCTGCCCACGGCAGTGCCCGGCTCTTGCTCCACGGCCGGGGGCTTATGAACGACCTGCATTTGTGTCTGTGCACGCTCACCCAAGTCAACAGACCCACTGGCCTGGTATCGGTCAGTGTGTTCAGACCCTATGTTGCATGAGTAATGATACTCAGGTGGGTGCACATCCCCACCCCCAAGAACCCAGGGGCTCACATACCACCCAGGCATGTGTCGCTCACAATCGGCTACACAGCCATGGCTGACCAGAACCGTCACATCACAATTACAAACATATGAGCAGACATTCACACACTGGGCACACACACACATACACCAGGAACAGGGTCCACACACAACACAGCACACACACACACAGTCACATCACACTCACATATGAGCAGACATTCACACACCAGGCACACATACAAACACACACACACCAGGAACAGGGTCCACACACAACACAGCACACACACATACAGCCACATCACACTCACAAGCATACGAGCAGACATTCACATACCAGGTGCACACACACACACACACACACACTGTCACATCACACTCACAAACATATGAGCAGACATTCACACACCGTGCATGCGCGCACACAAGCACACACACACACACACACACACAAGGAACAGGGTCCACACATGACATAGCTCCCTGCATGCAAGCAGACACAGAAAGAACACAGTAGCAAAAGTCCACATGAGCCAACATCAGACGAATGCCACGAGCCTGGGACTCGGGGTGTTGGGAAACCAGTCTCCCGGGCATCTGGCTTGTGAAGATACTGAACTGAGAAGTGTCCTGTCGTGGATTTTTTTTTTTTAATTAAACAGTAATATCACAATCAGGGGTGACAGGTGTGTGGCCTGGTGTGAGACAAAGTTCCTCCTGGACTTCAACAAATGAGCCTTGAGCCTCAGATCGGGGCAGGAGGGGAGAGGGGAGTGTCCAGCTCTGTCTCTGTCCGGTCAGCACCTGTCCCGGCAGCCCGGGGCCTGGCTGCATGCTGGGGGAGCCCGGACCCTCCTCTGCCACGTTCCAGCCTTAAACCCAGCTCCCGTCCACAAGGGCAGGTGCAGACATGAGCGGAGGGGCCACACAGCCCTGAGCACATCACAGTCTGGCCTGAGACCCCCCGGCCCGTCCCCTCACACCCCACCCCGGCAGCTCCCTGGAACACGCTGGAGCCCCATAGAGCATGGGCCAAACTCTGAGGTCTGTTGGTGTTTAATCAGACAATATGCAAAGCATTTACAACGGACTCTGGACCACCCACCCCCACCCCCAAAGTCTGGGCCCTGGGATGCAGGACCCCAAGGCCATGCCCAGAGCCGGGGGGGTCTACAGGCCTCTGCATAGTCATCTGAAATCTACAAAACACTGTTATTTAAAAAACAAACAAAACTAAACGAACAAACAAACAAAAACAAAGGACAGTATCCAGACACCTTGTACAAAGGGCCTGGGGCAGTGGACGGGCTCGTGAGCCTGGTCTCAGCCAGCCCAGGTCTGTCTGGCCGTGCAGGTACACAAGCCTCAGGCCACAGGCGCCGTGGAAGGAGGACTCGGGGTTTCACTCGGGGCGCCAGGAGCAGGGCCCGGCTGGCTGAGAACCCACAGCAGGACGGTTATTGCTAAGTGGGGGCCCCGGAGGGGGTGAAATGTACGTGTCTGGAACATAGTCGGGGCATTTTTACATGTTAAATATGAACACACACGAAGGCACGCGCACGCACACGCACACACAATGACACACAGACAAAGGGGCACTTGGCAAGATGCCCACGGACTGCCCCCCGACATGGAGCCCAGGGAGGCGGGCTGAGTGTCTGGACCAGCACGAGCCACTGGGTGGGGGCGCACGGACCGGCATCCACAGAGGAAGCTGAGGTCACCCAAGGCTACCAGTCTGTCCTGCCGCCTGGCTGGAGACCCTGCGTCCTCCCCCCAGACTAGGCACCCCCGTTCCTACTCCCGAGACGGGGGAGGGGCTCCTCCAGCAGGGGCAGGGAGCAGGAAATGACGTGGACAAAGGTTGGAGGGGGCTGGGAGCCCACGGGCCTTCTGGCCACCCGGTCTCGGGTTTCTGCTGGCCGGCCTAGAGCTGGAGCTCCCCAAGCCGAAATCTGGCCCCTGCCCCAGCCATTCCCACTCGGCCAGCGATCAGCCCTGCTGGAGGGGGGCGCCCTCCCCAGGCCCCACCCTGGTGGGCCCAGTCTGTTCAGTGGGCCTCCGAGGACCATCCTGGGGGGTCCTGAGGAAGACGGGTGCACCGTCGTCCAGTCCCACCTCCACCCTGCACTGCGGGGCCCTGGGCAGTCACAGCACGTTTCTGGACTCCACTCTCCAGGGCAGCGGGAGGGCAAGGGCTCTCAGAGGTCCGACGGTCCCTCGGGTCCAGGAAAGCCAGGGTGTGAGGGGGGCTCCCGACCCCCACCCACCGCTGGGTCAGGTCTCGACCCCTGGACCCCACGGCTCCCACCAACAGATGTTCCGGACCCGGGTGACGACGGGCAGGCGGCAGGGCAGGGCGCAGGGCGCCGCCCCCCTCTTTGGAAAGGCTCTTGGGCCAGCTGCGGAGACGGGCGGGAGGACGGGGTGTCCAGCTCGCGGGCCCACGGGGATGGAGCGCCCAGCCTCTCTCTGCAGCTCTTCCCGAGCGGTGGGCGACGGGGGGCGCCTAGCAAGGGCCGCCAGGAGGACTCGGGTGGCTGGCAGGGTGCCGGTCACGCTCCCAGTGCCAGCCTTGGTCCCCACCCTCGCGGCTGTCCCCGGCCCGGCCCTTCCGTGTCCCTCCTAGAGGCTCAGCGGCGGGCACCGGCGACAAGCCGCAGCAGGGGTCGCCGGTCCGGGGGCCGCTGGGCGTCTGGTCCGGCCGGGTGGCCGCGCCCTATAGGTTCTCCCCGGGCTGGTACTGGGGCTCGGTGGACGTGAAGTAGTCCTCCAGGAAGGCCTGCAGGTACTCGAAGGTGGGCCGCTCCTCGGGCTCCTTCCGCCAGCACTGGCACATGAGGTCGTGCAGGGACTCGGGGCACTCGGGCGGGCACGGCATCCGGTAGCCCCGCTCCACCTGGTCCAGCACCTCCCGGTTCACCATCCCTGCGGGGCAGAGTCGGGCGGCGTGAGCAGCGTGCGGAGGGACGGCGGCACAGGGGGCTGGGGAGGTGACGGCAGCCAGCGAGCGCCCCGAGATCCGAGCTGAGCCGCTTCAGGGATGGGGGTGGGGGGTGGGGACAGCGGAGGTGGGGCACGCTCACCCGGATACGGCACCCGGCCCTTGGTGGTCAGCTCGGTCAGCAGGATGCCAAATGACCACACGTCCGACTTGATGGTGAAACGGCCGTAGAGGGCAGCTTCGGGGGCTGTCCACTTGATGGGGAACTTGGCGCCTGCGGGGGCGAGAGCGGTCAGGGGTTTCTGTGGCTCTGGAGGCCAAACCCCAGGCCACACCCACCCGGACCACACCCACCCAGACCACGCCCACCCCGAATCACACCCACACAGGCCACGCCCATCCTGGAACCACACCCACTCAGGTCACGCCCATCCAGGAACCACACCCACTCAGGTCACGCCCATCCCGGGCCACGCCCACCTTGCCGGGCCGTGTACTCATTGTCTTCGATGAGCCGCGCCAGCCCGAAGTCGGCCACTTTGCACACGAGGTTCTCACCCACCAGGATGTTGGCGGCGCGCAGGTCCCGGTGCACGTAGTTCATCCGCTCCACGTACGCCATGCCCGAGGCGATCTACAGGCGAGCAATGGGGAACCGAGCTCAGACTCCGCCCCAACCCCCCATGCCCACCCTGGTGTCCACCAGCCAACACTGTTGGCGCAGGGGAGGAGGCGGGCACGGGAGCCAGGGGCCAGCCAGGACGTGCCCCGCGGGACCAGGACGGGGTGCGAGGCTGAAAATCGGAGGCTCGAGGCCATGTGCGCCCCCCACGCCTCAGAGGTACGGAGGACAGCTGGGTCCTGCGGGCTGCCCACTCGCCTTCGGCTCCATCTGTCGCAGGGAACAGCCCTCCCCAGGGCTGCCTGCACCGCCTACAGCAAGCGTGTTTGCTGAGGGGCTAAGTGACCTCTTTCCCAGACACAGAGGCTGAGGCAGGAGGTCCCACAGCAGACCAGTGGCTCCTGCCACCCAGTCAAGGGCTCCTTCTTCTGCCCTCAACCCCATCAGCGGCCCCAGGAACACAACTGGGGAGAGATCAGAGCCGTGGGGGGGATTTGGGGGAGGAGGGGCCCAATCCAGGCAAGCTTCCTGGAGGGGGTGCTCAAGACCCCAGAACCTGGCAGGTTCTAGAGCCGAGGGTGCGGGAGGCGGAGGGGGAGGTGCCGACTCACCTGCGCGGCCATGTCCACCAGCTGAGGAAGCCGCAGGTACTTGCCTGTCTCACCCTTGAGGAAGTCCAGCAGGCTCCCTGTGCAGAGAGAAAGCATCTGGAGCCCGGCCTGTGTGCCCGGTGCCAGGATGCGGGCAGCCCTGCCCGTGCAGGCAGGATGGGCACCTCCAGACGGCCAGCTCCTGGGCGAAGGGATCCAGATTGGTTCCCGTGTGTCTCCGTGTGAAGAAGGTTGGGTGGAAGCCGTGAAATGGGCCGGCACTAGGCACCCCCCACCCCCCACCCTGGGGTCCCAGTCTCTACAAACAGTGGCCTGAGGTCAAACCCACCTGCCCTGGGGAGCAGGAAGAGGGAAGGGGTGTGTCTGGGGGAGATGAAAGGCTCCCCAGAGCTGTGCTCAGGACATGCCCCTCTCTCCTCTCCACTCCGCTGTGGGCCTGTGACCGTCACCTTCACAAACTTCCGCTCTGCTCGTGCCAAAATGTCTCACTGTTTGGGAAGTCCTGGGACAGGGCTGGTGTTGAGCCGCGCCCGGAGGTGCTCAGAGCTCTCTCCTGACTCTGTGCTCAGAGCTCAACCCCGCCAGTGCCTGGGGGACCCTACGGGGTGACACTGCAAGGCCAGTGCCTTTCCCCAGCCCTTACGCGGTAGGTTCTTCCGCCAGCCCAACACTCGCGCCCCTCAGAGGCCCCTTCCCAGGGGAATGGAAACGCTGTTCCAGGCAGTGGAAGAGAAATCTGGCACCTAGAAAGTTCTAGAATAAATGACTCCTTGATGACCAAAAGCACTGTCCTGCATATCTGGGGCTGGGGAGAGAAGGTCCTGATACAGGGGTCATGGAGACTCTAACTGTGGGGAGGGAATCACAAAGCCAGCCTCCCTTCCTTCCTTCCTTCCTTCCTTCCTTCCTTCCTTCCTTCCTTCCTTCCTTCCTTCCTTCCTTCCTTCCTTCCTTCCTTCCTTCCTTCCTTCCTTCCTTCCTTCCTTCCTTCATCCCTCCCTCCCTCCCTTCCTTCCTCCCTCCCTCCCTTCCTTCCTTCCTCTCTTCCTTCCTGGTTTTGGGGAGCCAGGGATCGAGCCTAAGTCAGCCCCATGCAAAGTAAGCACCCTACTCACTCTCGCTGTACTGTGGCTCCAGCCCCGTGCTTTCATTCCTTAACATACATTCAACTGGGTTCGGCACATTTCTGTATGTAAGTTATAACTCCAGAATGTGCTTGCCACAAAAGGGGGGCATGGATACTCAACATTGTATCACCAAAATGCAATCATGATGCAAGTTTGTAAGTCTGTAACTATATTTCAGGGTGATTCATTTAAAAAAAGTTATACCTCCAATTATTGGATTATTTTTTTTAAAGATTCATTTAAAAATTAAGTAAGGTCAAGCCAGGGCCTTGTGGTCAGCAGAGAGGCTGGGGTGGGGATAGAGTTTCTCTTTCAGCCCCTAGATAACAAACAGCCTTTGGAAAAACAGAAAATTAAGATCTGAGGGCCAGGGGAGTGGCCTCGGGGGAAGAGCACAGGCCCAGCACTGGAGGCCCTGGGTTCGATCCCTGCCATCACAGCGTTCCCCAAGAACCACCAGGGCTCACCCACACGGACACTAAGCCCCACGGGGTCCCAGTGCCACCAGGAGAGGTCCCCACAACAATTAAAATGAAACAAAATTTATAATCAACAAAGTGGGGGGAGACAAGATGTACTGTAAGAAAACAAAAAAATACACACTGATGTTAGACCACAGAGATAGTATAGCAGGGAGGGTGTCTGCCTTGCATTGGGCTGACCGGATTCAATCCCCGGCACCCAATATGGTTCCCCGAACACCAGCAGGAGTAATTCCCGAGGGCAGAGTAAGCCCTAAGCACCACTGGGTGTGACCCAAATCAAAAACAAAAATTAAAAAATAAATTGAGGAAGAAATCCCTCTTGGGAGATCCCTCTTTCCATACCATCAGAGCCTTCCTTTTTTTTCTTTTCTTTTTGGGTCACACCCGGCGATGCTCAGGGGTTACTCCTGGCTCATCCACTCAGGAATTACTCCTGGTGGTGCTCAGGGGACCATATGGGATGCTGGGAATCGAACCCGGGTCAGCTGTGTGCAAGGCAAACGCCCTACCCGCTGTGCTATTGCTCCAGCCCCCCAAACCTTCCTTTTTCCCTTTCTTTTCTCTTCTCTTAGATAAAAATATCTTAAAACACACACACACACACACGCACACACACGCACGCATACACATGCACACACATGCACAACACCACACCACCACCACCAAGTCATTGGAGAGAGAACTGCTCCGGAGTTAAGATGCTTGCCACCCCACTTCCAGGTGTGGCCCAAAGCCGTCTCCCGACCCAGGAGATAAATAAAGAGAATAAAAAAGGCTCGGGTAGGAAGCGCTACGACACCTGCATACAACCTGCATGCTGCTCATAATAATGGGATAGCTGAAGCCACCTGTGTGTGTGTGGGCAGAGGCGTGGGTGAGGAGGACGGACAGGCACACACGGTGGACGCTGCCCAGCTAAACAACCATTTTTAAAGACGAGATCCTGGGGCCAGAGAAATGGAACTGGGGGAAATGCTCGGATTTGCCAGTGGCCAAGTCAAGTTCAATCCCTTGAACTATATAATAGTCCCCGGAGCACTGCCAGGAGCCAGCCCTGAGTGCAGAGCCAGGAGGAGCAGCCGAGCACCGCCAGGTGTGACCCCCCCTCCCTTTAAAAATAAAAAATACCCCTAAATGAAATTCTGCCATTTCCAAAAGATGGATGGGGCTGCAGTGATGACGCCAAGTGCAGCAGGCCAGAGGTGGACACGCAAGAGGTGGACCAAGCTAGTGAACATTAGAGCCCCCTAGAGGTCAGGCACGGAACTGGGCTGCAGGAAGCGAAGGGGCGGGGCGCAGGCCAGGGCCAGCCAATGGACGAGAGGCAACGGTGGTTGACCGATGTCCAATTTGCGGCCCCTCCCACTGCCGACCTACAGCCCGCACTCCTGAAAGCTAGGTCACGCGGGAGACCGACGCTACTTCAATTCATGATCAAAACGGAACGTCCAGGAGGCAGCTTTGGGGCCGCTCTTCCGTGGGCATGAGAAATTGGCTCATCTCGTCCCACCTTTAGAGATGCACGTTCTTGGGGCCACAGTGCAGCAGGGAACGCACCTGCCTTGCATGCAGCCGACCTGGGTTTGATCCCTGCACCCGAGACAGGCTGCCAGGCGTCATCCCTGAGTGCAGAGCTCGGCCATGGCCGGGCATAGACCCCCAAAACCAAAAATAACACAAAGATGCACGTTCTTGGGGACCAGAGCGGCCGTGCAGGGGGATTTAAAGCCCTGCATTCCGCTGACCCCGCTACGAACCCTGGGAATGCGTATGGTCCCCTGAGCACTGCCAGACATGAGCCCCAAAACCAGAGTCAAATAAAAAATGGTGAACGGTCTGAGGCTGGCAGGACGGCATGCACTCTGCCCCCAGCACAGCCGGGGCGACTCCAAGCACTGCTGGGTGTGGTGTCCCCCCGACCGTGAGCATTCTGGATCTGGGGGGATGTGATCCAGAATGTGATCCAAAGCTGGCGCCCACCTTTGCTCATGTACTCAGTGACGATGTAGATGGGCTCCTCAGACACCACCGCGTACAGCTGCACCAGCTTCTCGTGCCGCAGTTTCTTCATCACCTGCGCCTCCTGCAGGAAGGCCTCCGGGGACATGGTGCCGGGCTTCAAGGTCTTGATGGCCACGCGGGTGGTGCCGTTCCACGTGCCTGGGGTGCAGAGAATGCCGGGCTGCCTGCGTGGCGAGCCCCACGCCCCTGCCGGTCCCCATCCCACGAGGACCCAGATCTGCGACGTCCCCCCCACCGCCCTGCCAGGTACCAGTCCCCGAGGGGGCCTCCCTACCCATGGGGCCCAGGCTGAGCCTCAGTTTCCCCCGCTGCAAAGGGGGGCTGCCTGCGGCATAACAGCCTCCTCATGGGGCTCTTCCCAGGACTCGAAGCGCCTCCGGTGGGTGCTCGAGAAATGGGAGCTGTGAAGACGGCGAGTGTCCCCCCAGCGGAGGGAAGCAGTGCCAGCCTCAGGAGACCACCCCAGGGGCATCACACCCCAGCGCCGACCGAGGACTAGGGCTCAGAGGCCTGATGGAGAAACCCTCCCAGCCGGGAGCCCCATCTCCCCATCTGGGCCTTTGGGGTATGTGTCAACAGAGGGAAGCCTGTTCTAGACGCTTCTCCGGCTCCTGCCCACCCCGAGGCCAGGCGCCCGCTGGCGTCTCTGGGCCTCACTGTGGGGGTGGGGGCCGAGCCTAGGCCCGCCCCGGGCACTTGCACACTGAGCCCGAAGGGAATTGGGGGCGTCCAGCTTTGCTCAGGCTCTCCCGGGGGATGGGGGGCTGTGCTGGCACCCTCCTTCTCCCCGAGCCCACACTGCCTCCCTCCTCTCCTGCCCCAAGGGGGGCGCGGGGGCCCGTGGCGGGGCGGCGGGGGCCGGGCTTACCCATCCACACCTCTCCGAAGCAGCCCTGGCCCAGCTTGACCTCCAGCCGCAGTGACTCCCGGGGGATCTCCCAGGCGTCCTTGGCCAGGCCCTGCGTCTGCGGCTTGGACGTGGGGCACACAGCGGTGAGTCGGTGGCACAGGCCGTCGGCGTGCTCTGGGGAGGCAGGAGCCGGCTGAGCAGGCTGCCCCGGCTTGGGGGACACACGGGTGTCCACGCCCGTGTGTGCAGCCCACCCCTCGAGCAGCGTCCCCCTGAGTCAGTCACTCACTCCTCGGGGACCCTCTGGGGACAAGCCCAGGGTCCCCCGAGAGCTCACAGTTTGGGGTGGTGGCGGGGGAGGGGAGGGTGTGTGACACCAGCAGGCACAGGAAGCAGCAGCGTCAGACCCGCAGGAGCAGACGGGCAGGTAAGAGGGTGCTTGGGGGGGGGAAGGTGGGGGAGCCGGAGAGAGGGGGAGGGAGAGGGCAGGGGGTGGGGGGGAGGGGCGGGCAGGGGTCACCGCACTCACTGGAGTAGTAGGCCACCAGCTGCTGCAGGCTGCTGAACTGGGTGCGGGAGGTGATGTAGAAGCCGCCGCTGTCCAGCTTTCGGATCTTGTAGTGCTTCACGTTGAGGCCCTTGGCGTTGTCGAAGTCAGACACGGACAAGCAGTAGGCGCCTGCGGGGCAGCCCGGGCGGTGACCACAGTGCCAGGGAAGGGGGCGGGGGGCTCCGGCCTCTGAGCTCTCACCTCTGGGTGACCTCCCAGGCCCAGCCCTGGGCACCGCCCGCTGGACCCTGCACCCCCCACGGTGATACCCAACCTTGTCACTTGGCCCCGTTTCCTCCTCTGGACCAGGGGCCAGGGCCTTGCGGGGGCGGGTACTGCTCAACTCGGAGAACCCCAGGAAGGTCCCCCTGGGGTTCTCCGAGTTGAGCAGTAACCGCTCCGACTCCCGCACCCAGAGGGGCCCCAGAGGCTGGAGAGGGAAGAGGAGGGACCCCCCACTCCACCCTGCCCCCGACTCAGTACTCTGGGTCAGCAGGAGTGCTCAGACCTTTCCCTCCCAACCTGCCCTGCGTCCCCCTCATGCTCGGGCCGGAGGCCCAGGCCTGAGCACCCCTTCCTGTGACCCTGGGCGGGAGAGAGACGTGCTGGGTGGGAGTGGCCGGAGGCAGCAAGGGCGCTCGGGGTCAGCCGGGGCTCCTCTCCCGACTGCCTCACGCCTGGAGCAGCGTCTGGCTGCAAAGCTCCTCCTGGCCCGCAGACGTGGCCGGGAGCCTGATGGGCCTGAGAGGCTCCCGGTGACCTCAGGGGACCAGGCTGGGTCCCAGAGGCGGGGCAGAAGCACCGTGGCCTGAGAAGGCCCTTCTGGGAGCTGGAAGTCACGGCCCAGAGTCTGAAACGTCTTCTGGGGAGATCGGGACCCCCAGGCCGAGCGGCTGTGCTCAGCCTCGGGTCACCCCGCGTCGGGCACTGCTGGACCTGGGCCCGCGGGCAGCCGGATATGCCAGGGCCAGGGGCGTGGGGCAGCCCCCACAGATGTGCCGCGCACCCCAGAGTCCCAGGCACAAAGGCAGAGCCGCTCCCTGCCACAGCCCCTGACAGTCCCGTGTGTACCCCAGGAAGCGGTCCCTGAGCGGGGAGGGAAGGCGAGAACAGGGGCCTGGACTTCGCAGGGCAACCCTAGGACCTAGCACCCAAAGGGGCCCCAGAGGCCCCCAGAGAGGGAAGAAGAGGGACCCTTCGCCCCTAGCACTTCCTGGGCAATAAGCCTTGTGCAGGGAGGCCCTCCTTTGGGGAAACTGAGGCCCAGGGAGCTCCTTGCCGTCTCAAGGAGCCTGAGAGACCTGTGTGCCCCTCCCAGGGATGCCACTGCCTTGGGCCCGCCTGCTCCGACTCCTGGAGGAGCTCTCCCCACCCCACCTCCTACCCCCGGCTCCATCAACCGAACTCCTTTGCACTCTGCAATACCCAGCTGGAATAGTCCACCACAGGCCTCACCCCCACCGCTCCCATCAAGCCAGCAGGACTCGTACCTTTCGTGGTCTCGCTTTCCCGGACCAGGAAGGTCCCCCTGGGGTTCTCCGAGTTGAGCAGTAACCGCTCCGACTCCCGCCTGGTGATCTTGCCGAAGTACCATCTGGGGTGGGGGGAGGCGGGGGGGAGGGGTGTTGAGGGTCCAGGTCCCCACCCAGCCCCAGCCCCTCTCACAGGGGGGCCTCGGGGAGACTGGGGGAGGGGCGGCGGCGGTGGATACTCACTCCTCAGCCTGGATGGAGTCGGACGGGGCCACGTAGTTGCTGGGGATGTAGCCGGTCTGCCCGGTGCTCAGCGAGTGGGCCAGCCACCAGTCCCCCTCTCTGAGCGGGGGCAAAGAAAGGGCGTCAGGGGCGGGGCCTCGCTTGCCTTTGTCGCAGGTGCTGTGCAGGGCCCCCTGCCGCCCCCCAGGAGTGCAGCACGCAGGGCGGGGGGGCATGCTCCCCGCCACCGCTCAAGTCCTCTCCCTGGCCAGGTGCCCTTTGGCCAGAGCTGACCCCTGCCTGGCAAGCCCCCGGCCCGCGGCGGAGGGGCGAGCGCCCCCCCCTTCCGTGGACTGAGCGCATCCGGTCCGTGGACTCCACCTCTCCCGAAGCACAGACTGGTCCGGAAGAAGGCAGAGTGGCACCCCCTCATCCCGGGAGACGCTCCTGCCTCCAAGGCGCCCTCCCGCCACGCCGCCCCCCTCCCAGGGGCTCGTCCTGCAGACTAGAGTCACCCTCGCCTGGTCCTCAATCCGTGGCCACACCGAAAAGGCTCCTCCCCGACATACAGCCTGCCCCACCACTGGGGGAAACTGAGGCCCGGAGGGGCGGGGCTTACCCAAAGTCACACAGTTTGCCAGGCGTCCGAGGTGGCATCTCTACACTCATGCCCCCCCGAGGGAGGAGGTGCTGGAGCAGGGCGGGGGGCAGAGATGAAGGGGACAGGGCAGGAGCACCCCCCGGGGCCTGCAGGGGAGGGGCGCGGGGTGTGGAAGTACCTTTGCAGCCATCTGAATGTGAACCAGGTCTGGCTGGAGCGGGGGTCCCGAGACACAGAGGAGGGAGGAGAAAGCGGGAGCCCGCAGGAAGAAGAGGCAGAGACGGGGAGGTGAGAGAGAGCAGAGAGCGTGAGGCGGGCCAGCGACAGGGCCTCACATTCAAAGCGGCCAAGGGTACGGGGTGGGGGGGGCAGGAGGGACTGGGAGGGGGAGGGCTCTGGGGAGGGGCCCCTGGATGGGCCCGTCCCCGGCCCACTCTGCAGGTGGCAGCTGAGGCTGCAAAGGCGAAGGCCTCTGCCTGAGGTCACACACTCGCCGCCCGGGTGCGGTGGGTGCAGCTCGGAGCCCCTCGGTCCCAGGCTGTCCCCAGCAGGGCCAGGGCCTCTGCTGTAACCTTGGCCTGGGACCGACACCACCTCTGAAGCCGGGCACGGAGCTGAGCAGAGCCGTCGGGCCCACGTGGGAGCTGAGGCCCAGAGAGGGGCAGAGTCTTGCCCAAAGATACACGGTAAGGGCTTGGTCGTGGGGAAGGAGTAGTGCTCTGCGACGAAGTCCATTCTCCCGGGGGAAACTGAGGCACGGCGAAACGGGGTGGAGATTCTTGGGCAAGGACAGGAGGTGGGACCCCCGAGAGCCCCTAGGCAGACACAGTAGGTCTCCTGTACCCCTGAGACCTCCCTCGGAGAGCTGGGGAGAAGGGGTAGGGGGGACCTGGGGTCAGATGGAGGAGGAGGCTGATGGGTGAGTGGTGGCAGTCCAGGGTCAGATGGAGGGGGCTGATGGGCAGGGTGGGGGGGCAGTATCTGGGATCAGAGGGAGGAGGCCAAAGAGCAGGGGACACAGGGGCAATTTGCGGTCAGATGGAGGAGGAGGCTGATGGGTGGGTGGTGGGAGTCCAGGGTCAGATGGAGGAGGCTAATGGGCGGGTGGGGGGAAATCTGGGGTCAGATGGAGGAGGAGGCTGAGGGCTAGTGGGGGAGTCTGGGGTAAGATGGAGCAGGCTGAGGGGTGGGTGGTGGGGTGGAATCTGGTGTCAGATGGAGGAGGCTGAAGGGCAGGAGACATAGGGGCATTCTGGGGTCAGATGGAGGAGGCTGATGGGGGATGGGGGAGTCTGGGCTCAGATGGAGGAGGCTAATGGGCGGGTGGTGGTGTCAGGTCAGATGGAGGAGGCTAATGGGTGGGTGGGGTGTCGGGTCAGATGGAGGAGCCTGATGGGAGGTGGGGGCATTCTGGAGTCAGATGGAGGAGGCTGATGGGTGGGTGGGGGTGTCGGGTCAGATGGAGGAGGTTGATGGGAGGTGGGGGAGTCTGGGCTCAGATAGAGGAGGCTGATGGGCGGGTGGGGGTGTCGGGTCAGATGGAGGAGGCTGATGGGCGGGTGAGGTGTCGGGTCTGATGGAGGAGGTTCATGAGCGAGTGGGGGTGCGGGTCTGATGGAGGAGGCTGATGGGGTGGGGGAGTCTGGGCGCAGATGGAGGAGAGGGCGAAGGGCAGAGGCCTCAGCAGAGCTGGGCAGAGGTCTAGGTCAGAGGCTACCGAGGACAGATCGATGAGGCAGCCTGCAAGCTGGCTGGTCTCCTGGGAGCCCCAGCCCTGCCAGCAAGCGCCCACACACAAGCCAAGCAGAGCCCCGAGGCCAGGGTTCAAGTCCCCCCATGGGACCCAGGCTCGGGCCAGCGGAGCTGAGCGCCTGTCAGAACCCGCGTGCGCCCGGGGTGTCGCCATCTTCATTGGACGTGTGACCTTTGCTCCCCTGGTCCCGCATCTCGGGGGGGCCCTCAGGGGACCCTGACAAAGTCCCAGGCTGGTCCGGCGAGCGGAGGAAGAGTCACCCGCCTCGGTGCCACCCCGCAGGGGCCGGGCTGGGGCTCGTGGTAGAGCCACGCCTGGGTGAGTCCACAAGGCAGACCCCCACACCGCGACCAACTGTGTGAGCGACATGACCGAGTGTGAGAGACACAACCGGGTGTGTGACACAACCATGTGAGAGACCAACAAACTGTGAGCAACACAACCTGTGTGTGACACAACCAAGTTTGTGAGCGACACAATGAACTGTGTGAGCAACACAACCCACGTGTGACATAACTGAGTGTGTGAGAGACCAACCAACTGTGTGAGCGACACAACCTGTGTGTGACACAACCGAGTTTGTGAGCGACACGACCTAGTGTGAGCGACACAACCCAAGTGTGTGACAAACCAAGTATGTGAGTCCCAGAGCAAAAGGCCTGGCCCCTCCGCTGAGAC
The DNA here is from genome assembly GCF_027595985.1 of Sorex araneus. Classification (NCBI taxonomy): domain Eukaryota; kingdom Metazoa; phylum Chordata; class Mammalia; order Eulipotyphla; family Soricidae; genus Sorex; species Sorex araneus. Next base: position 120,754,841 of record NC_073306.1, on the reverse strand, counting down.
CTCCTATCCCATCATCAGCCCAGGCCTGGGGCTCGGTGGGGGGCTCTGAGCAGCAGAGCGGCAGGCGGCGGCAACTGTGCACACCCCCCTAACCCTCCTGCAGCCTTGGGAAAGAGCACTTTGGTGGGAGTCCCTGAGCTACAGTCTCACTGCCCAGCTGGAGGTCACTGGCTATGTGGGCCCAGGCTTGGCCTCACCTCTCTGACCCCCGGGGTTCTGCTCTAGGACCCTGATTCCTGTACCACCCAGGCTGGCGTGTGCGTTAGGGGCCCCGCAGCTTGGGGGGCCTGGGAAGTTTGCGGGGGTGGGGGCACATTTCAGTTTGACTTACTGGGGAGGCCAGGACTGGCCAGAGACGCCTGTGGGGGCTATATGTGAGCCAGGGAGGAGCCACTCCAAGGGGCAAGAGTGCAGAGGAGGGGAGGGGAGGGCAGGGGAGGGCAGGGCAGGGGAGGGCAGGGGAGGGCAGGAAAGGGGAGGGAAAGGGATAAAAAGGAGGGGGAAGGGAAGGCAAGGGAGGGAGGGGTAAGGGGAGGCAAAGGAAGGGGAGAGGAGGGGAAGGGAGATGACAGGGGAGGGGAGGGCAGGGCAGGGCAGGGCAGGGCAGGGGAGGCAGAGTGCCAGCCCAGCGGGCGGGCGACAGCAGCACGGGCACCAGGCAGCAGCGCCCTCCTGCGAGCCCCCCACCCCCCGGAGCGACTGGGAACTGCTCAGAGAAGGAGGCTCCAGGGATGCCCTGGACCAGATCCCGGGCAGGGGGGAAGGGAGTCGGGCCTCAGACCCCAGGGCCTCCTGGGAGCACTCAGGGCGTCCAGGCCTGCTGCAAGGGGGGCCTGGGCCCCGGGGTTCCCCTCCAGAACTGCCCCCCACGTCGGGGCCAGGGTGAGATGGAGCAGAGGTGGACACCCCCCACCCACGCGGCCCCCTCCCTGCCTCCGCCTCCGCCAGCCCTGTCTCTGCATCCGCACAGGTGAGGGGTGGGGGGGTGCCCCTGCCTCACCCTCATGCACCCCCGGGCTGAAGAAGTTGGGGAAGGCACCAAACAAGGGCTGCCCTCTGCCTCAGGCTGAGAAGGCCAGGGGCGCTTTCCAGAACCTTCCCTCCTGCCACGTGGTGGCTGAAGGCCCAGCACGGCGAAGTCACGGCTCCCCTGGCATGGACCGTCTCTCCACTGCCACCCGCCTGCCCCTCTGCGCCCCCACCCAGGACTCCAGCCCCTTCCGGCCTCCACTGTGACCTTGGGCAAGTCCTTCCACCTCTCTGGACCTCAGTTTCCTTATCTGTCAAACGGAGTCAACGAGCCGCCAGTTCTCGGGTTATTGGTGAGCTGGGATAATGCAACGCAACTTGGGGTGCTCAGCACGGGGCGGTTCACACGCAGGGTGGGGAGAGCGGGGGTCTCATCACCGGCGCCCCTCCTTCCCGGAATCCTGATGGGTGCCCCCGGCAGATGGGTACCCAGGAATGTAGCTGGCCTGGGAGCCAACGACCCCCAGGGGCATGGTTTGGGGGAGGTGGATGCAAATAGCTGGAACCCTGAAAACTGGGGTGACTCTAGAACCCGACACACTCCCAGGGGCACGCCCCCGAAAGAGCCTCTTGAGTTAGCTCGAGACCCACGGCCCCAGTTCCAATCCCGGCTTCGCTACTTGGTGGCTGTGTGACCTTGGGCAAAGGCCTTCACATCTCTGAGCCTCAGTTTCCTCATTTGCAAAATGCCCCAGCCCTCTCTCTCGACAGCCCCGGGAGGCCCACGGCAGGGGAAACAGGAGCATACGGGCCAGAGCACCCAGCTCGGCCCCTGGCAGAGAGAAGGCGTCGCCAGGCGGGTGCTGAGGGGTGAGGAGGAGAGGGCCAGGCAGGGAGGGGGAGGGGGCACTGGCGGGAGAGCAGGCACCAGGCAAGGACACGCGAGACAGGCCTGGAGGAGGGGTGGCCGCCCCCAAGACGGGCCTGTGAGGGTGCTCAGGGGCTGCCCTACTCTGGGCTCCAGAGCCTCCGTGGGGCGCTGAGGAGTGAACCCAGGGCCCCACACGTGTGCAGAACAGCTGGCGCTATCCTGGCCTCTAGAACCTTCTGAGCCCTGAAGGCCTCCAGCCCCCTCCCACCCTCTCCCAGCCCCTGCCTGCTCCCAGGACCTGCCCTGGTCTTCCCTGCGGGGCAGCTGGGACCCTCAGCCCCCTGTCCCTGCATCAGCGAGGTGGGGGCGTGCAGCAGAGCGGGAGGCCCGGCCAGCCCGGCCCCATCCAGGCCTCCCGTGCCCCCCCAGCTCCCGCATGCAGGATCAGATGGGGGAGGGCGGGGGGATCAGATGGGGGAGGGCGGGGAGTGGGGAGCCAGGGAGGCGGGTGGCAAGGAGGCGTGTCGGGGTGACGAGCTGCCCCAGCAGATGGGCCGGAGGAGGAAGGGCACTAAGCGGGGACACTGTGGGGAGGGGTGCGGCGGGAGAGCAGGGCAGTGGAGGCACATGCAAAGCCCCCCGCCCCGCCTGCAGCGTGTACACACCTGACGTCCACTTTCCTCCTACGGCAGCGGGAGGGAAGCAGAGAGAAGGAGGCGCTGAGAGGGCCAGAGCGAGCAGCACAGCCCGGGGACGGGGGGGGGGCAGCAGGCAGGATCGAGACCCTCTCTGCGGGGGCCATCGCAGGACGAGCCCCTCCCACCCCGCGCCCCCGAAGCCTGAACCCCAGCCCGCGGCGGGCCTGGCCCCACTGCCCTGGCTGGAGCCCACCTACGCTGCGGCGCTCCACCCCTCCCCCAGCCCGCCAGGGCCCTGACAGGCCCCCCCGGGTCCCCCGGGCTGAGTCCCCCGGGGACGCAGACGCCTGGGAGCGGCCCACGCCCCGCTCTGCTCCCTCACCCGTCTCCGGGGACTCACTCTCTGCTCCCTGGTCCTGGCTCCGTCCTGCCCTGACCGTCGGGGCCCTGTGCTCGGGGGCCCAGGAGCCCCCCGAGCCTGACCGCCACCTCCCGTCTTGCCACACCGGGTACCCCAGGCCAGTGCCAGGCCCTCAGCCTCTCTGGACAGCAGCTCCTGGGGGCGCGGCCTGGGCAGCCCTGGCAGCGCGACGGGGGGACACTCACGTGTTGTTGACGATCTGCAGCCGCTCCCCTTTCTTGAAGGACAAGTCGGTCTCCGTCCTGGACTCGTAGTCGTAGAGCGCCACAAAGGTGGTCACGCCCCCTGCAGAGACGGGCCACGGGTCAGCCACCCACAGGCAGTGCCGGTCACCCGTGGGCACCACTGAGTCTGTCGGGGTCAGCCCATCTGTTCTCTCCGCGCGTGTGTGGGTGAGCACGTCTGTGTGTCTGTGAGTCCGTGTGTACGCGCTGTGGATGTGACTGTGTCCGTGCTTCCTGGGCTGGCGAGTTCTCCGTGTGTATGATTGTGCATCTGTGTGAGTGGGTGTTGGGTCTGTGTGTCCGTGTGTCTGTGTGTGACCGTCAGGTCTGTGTGTGTGGCTATGAGTCTGTGAATAGTTGTCAGGTCTGTGTGAGTGACTGTGTGTGGGACTGTGTGGGACTGTGTGGGACTGTGTGTGAGTGTGAGTGGCTGTCAGGTCTGTGTATGTGTGTAACTGTGTGTGACTCTGTGTGTGTGAGTGGCCATTGGGTCTGTGTGTGTGTGTGTGACTGTGTGTCTGTGTGTATGACTGTCAGGTCAGTGTGTGTGGCTGTGAGTCTGTGGGAGTAGTTGTCAGGTTTGTGTGTCTGGCTGTTTGTGTGAGTGTGTCTGTGTGTGTGACCATCAGTTCGCATGAGTGACTGCGTGTGTGACTGTGTCTGTATGTGTGACTATGTGTGTGAGTGACCGTCAGGTCTGCATGTGGCTGTAAGTCTGTATGTATGACTGTGTGTGTGACTATGTGTCTGTGTGGGTGGTGTCAGGTCTGTGTGTGACTGTGTGTCTATGTGTGGCTATCAGGTCTGTGTGAGTGTGTGTGAGTGACTGTGTGTGTGTAACTGTGTGTGTGACTGTGTGTATGACTGTGTGTTTGACTGTGTGAGACTATGTGTGTGGCTGTGTGTATGTGACTGTGTGTGTGACTGTGTGTGTGACTCTGTGTGTGTGTGGCCGTGCGTCTGTATCTGGGGGTGGCCTTTCCTCTGCGTGGCCCGCCTGCCCTGGTCTGTGACCGGGGGTGCCTCCCTCTCAGCACGTGTCCCATGGGCTGAGTCTGCGTCAGCTCTCTGGGCTGTGACCCGTCTCCAGTGCCTGAATCAGGCCGCTGGTCTCTGGCAGCCAGTGGCCGCGCTGCCCCGCAGAGCCGGCAGAGGGCGCAGGGGCGCATCTCGGGGCTGGCCGGGCAGGCTGCTGACCTCCCTGGTCCCTGTGGGGTGCTGACCCACTTCCGAGTAGGCTGGAGCCAAGCCTGGTCCTCAGGCTGCCTGGAGCGGCCTCTGGCTGGCAGCCCCCGGCCCTCTGCCTCAGTCTGGAACCTCGAGACCCCGCTGGGAACGCATCTGATTCTGTCTGACAGCGAAGTGTGGGCACCACACCGCCCCGGTCACCCACCGCCCGGTCACCCACCGCCCCGGTCACCCACCATCCCGGTCACCTACCATCCCGGTCACCCACAGCCCCGGTCACCCACCATCCCGGTCACCTACCATCCCAGTCACCCACAGCCTCGGTCACCCACAGCCCTGGTTACCCACCGCCCTGGTCACCCACCATCCCAGTCACCCACAGCTCTGGTCACCCACTGCCCCAGTCACCCACCATCCAGGTCACCCACAGCCCCGGTCACCCACAACCCGGTCACCCACCATCCCGGTCACCCACCATCCCCATCACCCACAGCCCTGGTCACCCACAGCCCTGGTCACCCACAGCCCCGGTCACCCACAGCCCTGGTCACCCACAGCCCCGGTCACCCACCACCCCGGTCACCCACCATCCCGGTCACCCACAGCCCCGGTCACCCACCATCCCGGTCACCTACAGTCCCGGTCACCCACAGCCCCGGTCACCCACCGCCCCGGTCACCTACCATCCCGGTCACCCACAGCCCTGGTCACCCACAACCCGGTCACCCATCATCCCCATCACCCACCGCCCTGGTCACCCACCATCCCGGTCACCCATCATCCGGTCACCCACCGCCCCTGTCACCCACGCCGCAGAGGCCCCTGGGCTAGGCAGAAGGGTCCCTGATAGTGACAGGTCCAGCAGCTGGAGAGTAGCTGGGACGAGGGTGAGGGACCCGGGCACCCCCCACCCCTGTGCCCGACCCACTGACCAGCCAGCGGCCCTGCCCTCTGCGGGGAGGTGACGGTGTCCGAGGAGTTGAAGCCCCCAAACAGCTTGGGCTCGGCGGCCGCGGGGGTGAAGGCCGCGTTGGCACCGCGGTGGCCGTCAGTGGGCGCGGGCTTGCTGGGCGTCTGGGCGCTGGGGAAGGCACTGGCCGGCCCATGGGTGGTCTCGGCGGGCTCCAGGCTGCGGCGCCGCTGGCCGGCCTCCTTGGGCTTGCTCTTGTTGCTGCCCATGGTCCTGGCTGCAGAGGGGAGGGCCCGCAGTGAGGAGGGCTGGGCGCAGGCAGGCTCCACAGCCCTGCCCGCACCCATTCAACAGAGGGAGAAACTGAGGCCCAAAGAGCGGGGCAGCCCCTTCGAGAAGGCCCCGTGTGCATGAAGGGAAACAGAGACCAGAGACAGGCCTTGGAGAAACGCCCCACACGCGGTCAGAAGCCAGGCCGGGCCTAAACCCCGAGTCTGTTTCTGCCTCCGAGCCGGCACTCTGCCTGAGGAGAGGCTGCTGGGTGGACACGCAGTGGACTAGGGGAAAAGGGACACCCGAGGCGGCAACGGGGCTGGGAGGAGGGGAGCTGGGGCTGACCCCGCCCCAGCCACGGCTCAACTCCCGGCTCAGAGTCCCCTCCTGGGGCGGTCTAGGGGCCCCACATTGTGGGGTGGGGGCCAGAGCGATAGGACTGTGGGGAGGGCCTCTGCCTTCATGCGGCCAGCCTGGGCTCGGTCCCCACCATCACTGACGGTCCCCGAACCCGCAGGAGCCCGGAGTCACCCCTGAGCACCGCCGGGTGTGGCCTCAAAACAACAATGAAACAAAAACGCACGGTGGGGTCAGAGCAACAGGACGAGAGCCCAGCGGGAGGGTGTTTGCCTTGCACACGGCCAACCCGGGCTCGGCCACCAGGATCCCGCAGGGCCCCCCAAGCCCCTTGAGGGGGGATCCGTGAGCAGAGTCTGCCCCGAGCACCGCAGGGCGGGGCCCAAGAATGGATAAACAGAGTCGTGGCGTGTGGCCGCGTGCACGGTTGCTTGTCCGGTCCCTGGGCCCGGGAGCCTCAGGCCTGGGTCTGTCCAGGGGCTGGGCACAGGGTGTACACAGCAGGTACTCCACGGGCGGCCACGAGGAGACCCAGAGAGGGGGACGCCACCTCACCCTGGCCCACCTCCCCTCAGCCTCGACCTCCACACCCTTGGCTGGTGCCTCACCTGGGGTATCGACCTCGGCCAGCGGGGGGCGGCAGCGAGCACGTCACTTCACTTCTCTGGCCCGCGGTGTCCTCATCGGCCAAGTAGGGACGGAGCCAAGGTCTGCGGGCTGCGGGGAGGACCCGGTTAGAGAGACGCTCCCACAACTGCTGGATCCCTGTTGTCCCCCGACCCCCTGCCCCATGGTTCACTCAAAGACCCCCAAGACAGCTTCAGTCCATCCAAAACCTCTTAGGAGCTGGCACGAGCTATGGGGTCGGGGTGGGGTGGGGGCACTCGGGAGCCAGGTCCTCCACACCGACATCCCTCCACACCGACATCCCTGAGAGTGGCTGTGTGAGCCCAGCGGGGTGACTTGACTTCTCTGTTCTCCCCGTGCTCCGTGAGCCAGACTGGGAAGGCGAGTGTTATGGGGGCTGAGTCAAGCAGGGAGGCAAATTCCGGCCAGGGTGCAGGGGACGCAGGCCCTGGGGCAGCCGGGGAAGCCTGGGGCCAAGTCCAGCTCTCAGCCAATCCCCGCAGCCCGGGGTCCAGGCTAGCCCCTGGGGGTCCATCCAGCTGGAGAGGATGTGGGGCTGGGAGGGGGCGGGCCAGAGGGGCTCTGAGCCCCACAGAGCTCCTGAGACCTGCCCAGCGGGTTCCACTGCCCCGGCGGCCACTCCTCCTTCCAACATTCTCTGCGTTCCCCCCTGGGGGCGCTCCAGGGGGAGTCGCGAGACGCTGGCCAGGGACACTGACTGGCGGGAAACAAGTGACAGAAACCAAAACTTTTCCTTTAGTTTTTTCCAAATGACAGCGTTTCTAGGAGTCCCAACCCGCTTTAGAATAAGCCGAAAGATGAAGAGTGATCACGGGCGACAGCCAAGGACACGGGCTCGGCGGGTCCTTCCAGAACAAGGCCTGGGCGCTGCCCTTCAGCTAGTGCCCCTGTCCAGAGGGTCCCCGGGGCGGGAATGGGTCACCCCGCTGGGATGCGCCAGGCCTGGGCGGGGCCTCGCACAGAGTGGGTGCCCTGGGCGTGTCTGCAGACCAGCTGGGCGCAGGTGAGTGCCGGCAGGATTCCCCTCCACGCTGCAGCTGCCGGGACAGTTCGGCCATAGTCTAGCTCTCTGGAGCCTGGCCCTTTCACGGGCGGGACCTTGCTCGAAGCGCTCTGCAAACGCTTACTCAGCGGCCGCATGACAACCGGGAGGGAACTCCACGTGTGCCCGGGTCACACGAGGAAACAGAGGCAGAGTCGGGGGAGCCTTCCTGGGGCCACACAGCAAGGGTGACAGCGTGATGTGAGGGAACTGGGGATCTCAGCGGGCAGACCCGGGGGGCTCGCGGGGCCGTCGAGGGAAACTCTGGGGCCTCCCGACATGTCTCTCACGGCCCCAAGCGGCGTGTACCCAGGAAGGGCGCGCAGGCTGGGAGAGGAGCGAGGGGCTCAACCCCCTTCTGGGGAGCCCGAGTGCCAAGTCACTGTGAGTTGCCATTTCAGAGTGGTCAGACCCACATCTCTTCCGCCACTTGTAACCTCTGAGGCCGAAATAAAGCCTTGGGTGGAAGGGGAAGTGGTGGTGCCCAAGGTTCCCAGGGGGGGGGCCCTTCCCTCTGGAGAATCATTCCCGTCCCTGGGCTCTGGATAGAGGCGTGCACCAGCCAACACCATCATTGTGTCTACCACCCTCTCCACCACCATCACCACCATCACCATCTCCATCATTGTCTCCACCATAGCCATCTCCATCACCATCTCCACCATCACCACCATCACCATCTCCATCACCATCACCACCATCTCCACCATCACCACTATCACCATCTCCATCACTGTCTCCACCATCTCCATCTCCATCACCACCATCACCATCTCCATCACCATCACCACCATCACCACCATCACCGTCTCCACCATCACCACCATCACCACCACCACGTCTCCACCATCACCACCATCACCATCTCCACCATCACCACCATCACCACCACCACCGTCTCCACTATCACCACCACCACCGTCTCCACTATCACCACCACCACTGTCTCCACCATCACCACCATCACCATCTCAACCACCATCTCTACTACCACCAGCATCGCCACCTCCACCACCACCCCCAGGTGCCAACCCTGAGAGGTTGTCCGGTGGGGTGGGAGAGGAACCCAGACTATTAAAAGATTTTTCCACAGCGGAAAAGTCCAGAAAAAGCCAGCGTGCCTATGACAGGTGCTCCAAGACAGGTGCCAAAGCAATGGGCTAAGAGAAGGAAACGAAAAGGAGGAGGGGACGAGATAAGTGTCACCATTTGCAGATGTTCCGGGTGTTGAGCTGGGAAACCCAAGAGAACCTGTGGCAAAGCTATTACGCAAAAAGCAAACTAAGGGCAGGGGGAAGAAGGGGCTGGAGTGGCAGTACAGCGGTCAGGCTTCTGCCCTGCATGTGACCGAGTTCCGGTTCGATCCTGGCACCACATGGTTCCCCCAAGCATCTCCCGGAGTAACCCTGAGCACAGAGCCAGGAGTAAGCCCTACATATTGCCAAAACCAGACAAACAAGAATTCTTTCTGTTAATCTAGAATTTTAAGTGATCCCAAGAAAAATTCCCCAAAGGAGTTTTTGTTTTGTTTTGTTTTGTTTTTAAGTAGGCAAGTCAGTTTAGAGTAAGGCAGGGAAGATGGCCCCAGGGCCGAGGGAAAGTAGAAAATATTTTGAGAGGAGAGGAAATCGAGATACACAAAGTTGGGAAGTACGCAGCAAAGGGAACTGGAGGGAAACTGTAAAGCTAAAAATGCCTCTGTCGAAAGAAACTCCCAGGGGCTGGAGAGAGAGCACAGCAATAAGCTCCTGTCTTGCATGCAGCTGACCCAGGTTCAATCCCTGGCATCCCATAGGGTACCCGGAGTACCGCCAGGAATGATTATTGACCTCACAGCCAGGAGTAACCTGAGCATTGTCAGTGTGGTACCAAAATCAAAATAAATAACAAAAACTTTTCTTTAAAAGAAGTCGCTCCCAAATCATCATAATAACATAGTCCTCTACTAAAGACACAGGCTACAGAGGTGCAAATTAAATCTAGCAAGTAAAAGGAAGGCAATACACAGTACTAGAGCAGAAATTTTTATTATTATTATTATTTTTGCTTTTTGCGTCACACCTAGCGATGCACAGGGGTTACTCCTGGCTCATGCACTCAGGAATTACTCCTGGTGGTGCTCAGGGGACCATATGGGATGCTGGGAATCGAACCCAGGTCGGCCTCGTGCAAGGCAAACGCCCTACCCGCTGTACTCTTGCTCCAGCCCCAAAAGTTGGTTATTTTAAAAGATTATCAAAACTGATAAATTTTAGTTAGATTGAATGAGAAAAAAAAAAAAGAGAGAAGATTCAAAGGACAAAAATCAGGAATGACAGAGAGGGCCGTCCTGTCGGTCTTAGAGGCATAAAGATCGTAAGGGCTGGGATGTGACTCAAACGACAACCAAATGCCCTGTTCAGTCCAGCAACCACCCACCCGCCTCACCCCCAGCACTGCAAGGTGCAGCCTTGGAAGTACCTGAGCACCACCCCGGGTCCCTTGAACCATCCCTCACGAAAAGATCAAAGAATGCGACAAAAGATGCCATGCCAATCAATGAAATCACCTGGATGGAAAGCAACAAACTCCTAGAAAAACACAAATTAAGAGGAAGAAAACAGAATGAGGAAGGAAAGCAGAAAGCAGCCTCTGAGAGGCTGGAGCGATAGCACAGCGGGTAGGGTGTTTGCCTTGCATGCAGCCCACCCGGGTTCAATTCCCAGCATCCCATATGGTCCCCTGAGCACCACCAGGGGTAATTCCTGAGTGCAGAGCCAGGAGTGACCCCTGTGCATCACTGGGTGTGACCCAAAAAAAAGCAAAAAAAAAAAAAAAAAAAAAGAAAGCAGCCTCTGAGCACCCCTGGATATGACCCCAAAACCAAAAATCAAATGCAGCACCCTGTGCCGCCAGAAAACACTCGCTGCAAACCACCTAGTGATCTCACAGAGGTACACAGATTGCACGACAGAATCACTGTCACTGTATCACTGTCATCCCGTTGTTCTTCGATTTGCTCGAGTGAGCACCAGTAATGTCTCCATTCGTCCCAGCCCTGAGATTTTAGCAGCCTCCCTTACTCGTCTTTCCCAAGGATTGGAGGCTCTTTCAGGGTCAAGGGAATGAGACCTATTATTGCTACTGTATTTGGCATATCAAATATGCCACGGGGAGCTTGCCAGGCTCTTCCGTGTGGGCGGGATACTCTCGGTAACTTGCTGGGCTCTCCGAGAGGGACGGAGAATGCAAATCAGAACACAAGCAAGTATGTTTTATTAGTCAATCACCGAAAAGTCAAAATTTTTTAAATCATCGCATATAAAAATTACCCAAACACTACTGTTCTTTATAAAATAGATGTAGCTGTTAAACATATAACTTATAAAGTGTATGACTTATATGGGCTTCCATCATATATATATATATCCACTATGAATGGATCATCACAAACAAGATAATGAAACTATCTATCACCCCCCAAATTTCTTCCATCTCTATTCCCCTCCTTAATCACTCCCAGGTAACCATGGTTTACTTTCTCTTCCATACAAGAAAAATTAAATCATATACTGTACAGTCATTTCAATCTACATTCTAGCATTGACGAAATTATTTTGAGTTTCATCCATGTAACTGTTAGTTTTCTTTTTTTTGCGGGGGGGTCACACCTGGCGATGCACAGGGGCCATTCCTGGCTCTGCACTCAGGAATTACTCCTGGCAGTGCTCGGGGGACCATATGGGTTGCTGGGATTCGAACCCGGGTCGGCTGCGTGCAAGGCAAACGCCCTACCCACTATGCTATCACTCTAGCCCAGTAACTGTTAATTTTCTTTTCTTTTTTTTTCTTTTTTTTTGCTTTTTGGGTCACACCCAGCGATGCACAGGGATTATTCCTGGCTCTGCACTCAGGAATTACCCCTGGCAGTGCTCAGGGGTATGCTGGGAATGCTTCATATGGGATGCTGGGAATCGAACCCACGTGCAAGGCAAATGCCCTACCCACTATGCTATTGCTCCAGCCCCCGTAACTGTTAATTTTCAAAGTGAGTAGACTCCTATTCTCAACAAATTAAGAACAGAGGACTCGAGCGATAGGTGTCCTGAACACAGCCAACCTGGGTTCAATTCCCAGCACCTCACATGGTCCCCAGAGCACCGCCCTGAACATAGAGCCAGGAGTAAGCCCAGAGCACTGCCTGGCATGATCCCTGAATAAAACAGATAAAGGGAAATTTCTTTAACCTGATGAAACACACGCACCTAACATCATATTGACGAAAGGCTGTATGCCTTCCCCCAAGGTTTGGCACAAGAACAAAGATATTCATTCTCCCCACTTCTACTCTACAGTGTACTGGAGGTGACAGCACAGGTAATATGGAAAGAAAATGATTTTTTTTCTTTTTTGGGTCACTCCTGGCTTTGCACAGGGGTTACTCCTCTCGGTGCTCAGGGGACCATATAGGATGCTGGGAATCGAACCCAGGTTGGCTGCGTGCAAGGCAAACGCCCTACCCGCTGTGCTATTGCTCCAGCCCCAAGAAAATGATTTTTTTAATAAAGGCATTTATATTGGAAAGGAAGAAGTAACTGTATTTGCAGATGACATGATCCTGTATAGGAAAAATTCTAAGGATGCTACTAAAAAATGATTAGAGGGGCTGGAATGATAGCACAGCGGGTAGGGCGTTTGCCTTGCACGCAGCCGACCCGGGTTCAAATCCCAGCATCCCATATGGTCCCCTGAGCACCGCCAGGGGTGATTTCTGAGTTCATGAGCCAGGAGTGACACCTGTGCATTGCTGGGTGTGACCCAAAAAAAAAAATGATTAGAACTAGTAAATGAGTCCAGCAAAGGTGCAAGATCAACATATAGAAATAAACTGTTTGGGGCCAGAGTGATAGTATAGACAAGCAGGTAAGCTACTTGCCTTATGAGGCCAGCCCAGATTCAGTCCCCGGTACCCCACATCGTCTCCCAAGCCCACAAGGGGTGATCCCTGAGCTCAGAGACAGGAGGAAGCCCTAAGCACCACTAGATGTGACCCCCAAAATAAAATAATAAAATAAATTTTAAAATTATCTCTAAAATCTACAGTGAACGATACAAAAATTAAGACAAGAACACTTAAGAACAAGGCTAGCAAAAAAGCGGTGTAAAATATGCACTCTGAGGGGCTGGAGTGATAGCGCAGCGGGTAGGGCATTTGCCTTGCACGTGGCCGACCCAGGTTCGATTCCCAGCATCCCATATGGTCCCCTGAGCACCGCCAGGGGTAATTCCTGAGTGCAGAGCCAGGAGTCACCCCTGTGCATCGCTGGGTGTGACCCAAAAAGGAAAAGAAAAATGCACTCTGAAAACTTTCCCCCAAAAGTTGAAAGGTCTACACAACTGTAAAGGAAGACTAAACACGGGTAAGATGATGGCACGACATCCCCGAATTAAACTTTGAAGTAAAAACAGTCCCTATCAGAATCCCAGCTGGTGGGCCGGAGAGAGAGCACAAAGGCTGCGGTGCCTGCCCGAGTGTGGCAGTGACCGCTGCCCAGCAGAGTCAGTCCCCAGGCCGCATATTATCAGTCACCCCAGCCCTGCCAGGAGTGACCCCTGAGCAGTGCCAGCCACACACCCTGAGCACCATCGGGCGTGGCCCAGAAGCACAAACAAAAATACCAGCTTATTTCTTGCAAAATAATGAAAAACTGATTATCAAATTCATATGGGAAATCAAGGCACCCAGAATCGCCAAAGCCATCCTGAAGAGGGAAAACAACATGTGAGGGTTTCAAGATCTTCATTTCAAAACGTGTGCCGTCATCAAGACTGCGGGATCTAGGAATGGGATGAGTTTATGTAAACCACCAGACAGACCTGAGGGCGCAGACATCAACCCTCACTTTCACAGCCCCCTGATTTTTTTTTTTTAAACAGGGGAATCAAAACAATTCAGTGGAGAAATAAATGGTGCAGAAACAACCAGATATCCACATGCAGAAGAAGGAAGTTGGATACCTCCCTCAATTCCTGCACAAGCATTTAACTCAAAATGGACCTGGAGTGATAGTACAGCAGGGAGGGTGTTTGCCTTGCATGCGGCTGACCCAAGTTCGATCCCCAGCATCCCATATGGTTCCCCGAGCACTGCCAAGAGTAATTCCTGAGTGCAGAGCCAGGAAAACTCCTGCACATCGCCAAATGTGACCCAAAAAAGACAAAAAAAAAAATTTGTTTTTAATAAGATCACAAGCCTAAATGTCTGCCATCACTGGATCCAAATTCTTCTAGGGAAACAAGGCATGAGTTTTGCCACCTTGTAGCACAATGATTTCTTAGCTATGACACCAAAAGCAAGAACAACAAAAGGAAAGATAGCAGGACTGAGTTAAAATGAAAGACTTTTGAGTCCCAAAGGAGGATATTACTAAGAAAGCAAAAAGGAAGTTCAGTCCAAGTGTCAGTCCCAGGACTGGGAATAATAAAAATGCCATGAACCTCACTTCTTAGATTCTGAATGTCACAAGGATTTTTCTAATTAATCTCACCAAATTGTAAAAAAGGTATTGGAGCTGTAGATGTGTGTGTGTGTGTGTGTGTGTATCTGTGTGTGTGTGTGTGTGTCTGTATGGGCAGGGGGGCCACACCTGTCTGTGTTCAGGGCTTAATTCTTGGCTTTGTGCTCACATTCCCTTATGGGGTGCCAGGAATTGAACCCGGATTGACCACATGTAATGCTAGCACTGTACTTGCTGTACTGTCTCTCCAAATGTTTTGAGTTTCAATTCTGCCTAAAATAAATTGACATGATGACTTTTCAGCTGATTATGGAAAATAAAAAAAAAAAAAAGCAAAAGGGGGTTAAGGCACTTGCCTTGCACGTGGCCAATCTGACTGACCCTGGTTTGATCCCTGGTACCCTGTATGGTCCCCTGGCACTGCCATGAATCATTCCTGAGTGCAGAGCCAGGAATGAGCCCTGGGCACTGCTGGGTGTGGCCCTAAAACCAACACCAACATCAAACAAACGGACAACCCACAGGAAGGGGAAAGTATCTGCAAACCTTTACCTGCTAAGGAACTTGTTGGGTATATATGTGTTTGTGTGTGTGTAATATATATATATTTGTATATGTAATATACATATATATGTATATAAAATAAAGAACTATATCTTGGGGCTGCAGAAATAGTACAGCGGAGGAGGGCACTTGCCTTCCACAGGCCCGACCAGGTTTGATTCTCAGCATCCCACATGGTTCCCTGAGCACCACCAGGAGTGATTCCCCAGTGCAGAACCAGGAATAACCCCTGAGCACCGCCAGGTGTGACCCAAAGCAGGCAAAAAAAGAACTATAGCTGTATAAAATATATAAACAATAACAGAGACAAACAACCCAAAAAGTGAGTCGTGGGGGAAGGGACACACCCAGCAGTGCTCAGGGTTTACCGCTGTCTCCTGTGCTCAGGGATCGTTCCTGGTGGTGCTCAGGGGTTATTGTGGTACTAAATGTGGTGCCCGGGTCGGCTACATGCAAGGCAAGTCCATCACCTGCTGTCCAGCCTAAACAACTCAACTTTAAAATGTGGATGGAGGATTTGAAGAGACATTTCTCTAAAGAAGGCACAGACGGGCTGGCAGGAGAACTTCAGGCTACAGCAGGTGGGGTCCCTGACCCTTGACCCCGGGCACCACCCACTGTCCTGAGTACCACTGGGAGTAGCCTTCAAGAATAGCCCCTGGGGCTGGAGCGATAGCACAGAGGGTAGTGCATTTGCCTTGCACACGGCCGACCCGGGTTCGATTGCCAGCATCCCATATGGTCGCCCCCCACACACACTGCCCCCGCACTGCCAGGAGTAATTCCTGAGTGCATGAGCCAGGAGTAACCCCTGTGCATCGCTGGGTGTGACCCAAAAAAAAAAAAAACCAACAAAAAGAATAGCCCCAAAGCTCCCCTGAAGAAAAGGGTGATACACAAATGACCAATAACCACATGCAAACAGCCTCCCCACCATTAGTCATTAGGGAAATGCAAATCAAAACCGCAATGAATACCTCTTCACACCCACTAGGACGGCTATAATTAAAAAGACAGATAATAACAAATTGTTGGCAAGGAACGAGGAGAACCTGAAAGCTTCAGACAACGCAGGTGGGACTATGAAATGGTGTGGTGCTTCGGGAAACGGGCAGGCATTTCTCCAAAAGGTCAAACATAAAGTTATCATATGACCCCAACGTTCTGTTTCAAGGTACAACCCAAGAGAAAAGAAAAACATACCCAGGGCCGGAGAGATAGCACAGCAGGGAGGGCGCTTTCCTGGCACACGCCCGGCCAGGTTTGATCCCAGGCATCCCGTATGGTCCCTGAGCCCCGCCAGGAGTAATTCCTGAGCACAGGGCCAGGAGTAACCCCTGAGCATCACAGGGTGTGATCCCTATACTAAAAAGAAAAAGAAACCATATCCACACAGAGAAGTTGCACATGGCAGCATTATTGGAGTAGAGAGAGAGAGAGAGAGAGAGAGAGAGAGAGAGAGAGAGAGAGAGAGAGAGAGAGAGAGAGAGAGAGAGAGAGAGAGAGAGAGAGAGAGGAAGAGAGAGACAGGGAGAGAGAGGGACAAGCATAGACCCATTCATTGACAAGGGAATGTGGAATCTCCATATAAGGGAATATTGCTCAGCAAGAAAAGGCAAGGAAGTGCTGATACGTGCCATGACATGGGAAAATCTTGAAGGGTGATGTTCAGGGGAGAGGTAGGGGGGAAGAAGCCAGACCAAGAACGATCGCAGCTTGTGTGATCCCACATTCGTGAAGCCTCCACAGGAAACAAAGCCGCAGGAACAGAAAGTAAATCAGTGTCTGCCTGAGGCTGGGGCAGGAAGGTCGAGGGGAAATGAGGAGGGGTGGGTTACCTCCCTCTGTGAAACAGATCGCTGTGGTGGTTAAACAATTCCGAGTAACTGAAGATCCCGCCAGCGCCCACTTTAGTGGCAGAATCACACGGTACGTGAAATATCTCAATAAAAGCTGATTTAATTTTTTGGTTTTTTTTCTTTTTTCTTTTTTTTTTGCTTTTTGCTTTTTGGGTCACACCTGGTGAAGCACAGGGGTTACTCCTGGCTCTGCACTCAGGAATTACTCCTGGCAGTGCTCAGGGGACGACCTGGGATGCTGGGAATCGAACCCGGTTGGCCGAGTGCAAGGCAAACGCCCTACCCGCTGTGCTATCGCTCTAACCCCTGATCTATTTTTTTAAAAGAGCCACTATTCACCTATTAGATTGGCCAAGACTGCCAAGTTCTACAGCACCCTGCATTACTGAGAGCGAGGGGGCCTGGGGGGGGGGGGAGGGGTGGGCATCTAGCAGGATGATCTGGCAGATCCATCGAGGCGACAGCTGCCCACGCCCCCTGAGCCTGCCGTGAGGGCTGTGCTTCGGAGGAACCCTCACGCCTCAGCCCTTCGCGTGTGTTGGGGGCTCTGGAAGGAGGAAGGGTCAAAATCAAGACTGGAAATAACCAAAACTGTCTCCACCCACACAATAAAAACTACACCATCAGGGGGCTGGAGTGACAGCACGGCGGGTAGGGCATTTGCCTTGCATGCGGCCGACCCGGGTTTGATTCCCAGCATCCCATATGGTCCCCTAAGCACCGCCAGGAGTAATTCCTGAGTGCAGAGCCAGGAGTAACCCCTGAGCTTTGCCAGGTGTGACCCAAAAAGCAAAAAAAAAAAACTACCAAAAAACAAAAAAACTACACCATCAGGAAAGAACGTGGCACAAAGTGACTTCCGAGGTCCAGACAGAACAGGGTGGAGAACAGGTGACACCAAATACTCAAACTCCAGGAAAAGTTTGAACCTACACAGACCCTGACAGACACAGGGACTCACTCCCCGGGTGCCTGCCTCTGACAAGACTCAGGTGTGAGACTCACCACCGCGCGACTTCCTTGCGATTGCTTAACGGTAGCAAGGGTCCGTGATTTTTCTTTCATTAGAAACCAAACCCCCAGGCTCACCTGGCTTCAAGTCCTGCTTCGCCCTCTCATAGCTGGGAACGTCCCTTCAATTCCCTGAGCTGCTGTGTTCTGTGAAGAGAGGAACAAGAATGACATCGAGGGGCTGGAGTGATAGCACAGCGGGTAGGGCGTTTGCCTTGCACACGGCCGACCCGGGTTCGATTCCCAGCATCCCATATGGTCCCCTGAGCACCGCCAGGGGTAATTCCTGAGTGCAGAGCCAGGAGTAACCCCTGTGCATTGCCAGGTGCGACCCAAAAAAAAAAAAATGACATCAAGGCGGGAGTGATAGTACAGTTGGCAGCGCCCTTGTCTTGCACGCGGCCAGCCAGGGTTCGATCCCTGGAAGGTCCCTGGAAACTGCCAGGAGGGAGCCCTGAGCACCACCGGGAATGACCCCAAAACCGAAATAATGACAAAAGTGTCTTGCAAGACTCTTGTGGCCATCAAAATAAGAGAGCCAGCGCTCCCACCCTGCCTGGCCCCCACAAGCACCTGGTCCTCACTGGGTATTGGCAGGTCTCTTGGGGACTGGGGCAATAGCCCAGGGGACAGGGGTGAGTGCAGAAGGTACAGTATGATTCCTGGTACCACTGGGTGCCCCAAGCAATGCACTGGGAGCAGCCCCCGAGCACCAGCAAGCCTGGCCCCAAAGACTAAACACGTCACAAGTTACACCAAAGTGGACAGGAACAGAGGCCACCAAAGACCCTCAGACCAGGGACTTAGAACATCTTCTCAGTGGTAGAGAAACCCAGGAGGGCTTCCTGGAAGAGACAAGGAATTCAACTCGTAGAGATGACTGGGGACAGTGCTCCTGGACACGGGAGCTTGTCGGCAAAGGTCTAGCTGTCACAAAGCCCCTTGTGGAGGGTATTACTCCCCTTTGTGTGCTCGAGAGCTCCATCAACAATGCTCGGCGGAGCAGCCTCCCTGAAGCAGGGCTGTGGGGAAGACGGAGTAAACGGATGCCCGGTGCAAGGAGACGTGACGAAGGGCCCATGGACAGCCGGGGCCGAGCACTGCGAGAGCAGAGCGGGGAGAGGAGGCAGAGAGGCGCAGGCACACAGCAGCCCCCGCTCCTGACCTGAGTCTCCAGGCTCCACCCACTCCTCGGGGCTGAGTGGGTGAGGAAGCCCTGGCCAGAAGCTGGACACAGGTCCACAGCTCCACGGAGGGGGCCACCACAAGGAGGGACAAGGGATCCCAGACAGGGCCGGTGGGTTGCTCCACAGACCCCGCTGTGGCTCTACCCAGGGGGAACCCACCGTAGCCAGGGGGACCAGCGCCATTTGCAGTGAGGAAGCTGAGGCACAGAGAGGTCAAGCTGCTGGCCAAAGGTCACACAGCCCACCAGAGGCAGAATCAGCATGAGACTAGGACTGCCTGCGCTCTGCAGCCTGCTGCCCCGGGGCGCTCCCCCATCCGGGGGGGCCTCTCTCAGGAGAGAACCCCCTCGCCCAAGGGCCCCAGGTGGCAAGACTGTCATCTGTGTCCTGATGACAATGCAACGGTGGCCTGAGCAGGGGGCCGGATGTGTACAGGCCCGTCGCCAGGCCCCCTCCTGCTCTGGAGATGCTGAGCCAGGTTGGGGGCAGCGTCGTGGCCCAGGGGAACCCCGCTGCGCCCACAGATTCTCAGCAAGCCCCCCAGAAGCCTCTTTCCGGGCTGTGGAGATGCCCCAGGGTCCTGCAAGCTGCCCTTGGTCTGCACCAGGACCCCAGGTGGCCCCGGGGACAGGCAGCACAGGATCAGAGAAGCCCAGCGAGTGTCCTGGCCACATCCCAGACAGCAGAGGGCCAGAGGAGGCTCGCACGGACCCCTCGGCCCCAGCCCACCCACAGCCCGGGCATGGGGGCACTCTGAGGGAGCACAACGGGCCCAAGAGCGACCTCAGGCCACAAGCACAGGGCTCGGAGCAACCAGGGCTGGGTCCCCCAGACGCCTCCCGTCTCACCAGCCTAAGGGGCACTGGCCCTCAGAGCAGGGGAGCTGAGGCTGGGGGTGGGAGACGGGGTCCCGCCTGACGTACCCACTTCACAGAGGGGGGGCTGCAGCCCCTAGAATGGGAGCTCCCGGGCAGTGTTCCTCGGGCTCCCTCAGAAGCACGGCTTTCCCCACACGGGGTGACAGGCACGGGACAGGAGACACTCGGGGGAGAGCAATGGGAGGAGACCAGCAGTGACCGCATCTCAGGGCCTTCCTGCCTCCTCCCAGCCGGAGCAGGAGACACGGCGGCAGCCACGGCTGGAACATCTCTCCAATGGAAGGCTAGGGCCGAAGCACTAGGACAGCGGGGAGGGTGCTTGCCTTGCACACAGCTGACCGGGTTCGAGCCCCGGCATCCCATAGGGCGCCCCCAAGCTCCGTCAGGAGTAACCTCTGAGTATCAGTGGGTGTGGCCTCAAAACAAACCAAAAAATTAAAATTTAAAAGTTAAAGTGGAGACGTAGGGGCCAGACAGACCCAGGGGCTGGAGAGATGGTGCAGTGGGTAGGGCTTTGCCTTGCGTGAGGCCGACCTGGGCTTGATTCCAGCATCTCATTCCAGTATCTCATACAATCTCTGAGCACCGCCAGCAGAGATTCCTGAGTTGCAGAGACAGAAGTAACCCCTGGGCCTCTCCGGGTGTGGCCCCAAAACAAAAACTAAGAGGCAGCGCCAGTGCAGACTCATTCCAGAGTGTGATGATGGGGTGCAGGCGGCCTTCCGCCGAAGGCTCCTGTCACCCCTTTAGTCTCTCAGCCAGGCCTTCTGAAGCAATCAGCCTATGTCCACGTGAGGAAAAGAGGGAAGGGAGGAAAGCTGGGCCCCCAGGAAGGACCTGAGGGCATCTAGAGCATCTGCACAGTTCCTGGAGGCAGCACGGGAGGGGCAGTGTGTGCAAAGGCCCTGGGGTAGGGGTCATATCAGGACTGATGGGTTCCTGCTTAACTGGGTCAGCCCTTGGTCCAGCATGAGGAGGTCCGAGAGAGCCCTATGGGTGACTTATCTAGCAATCTAGATCACGAAGATTGAAAATGCTGTGGAGTGGCTCTGAAATTTTCTCAGGCCCCTGACAAAGGTCAAGACACGCGTGCGCGCGCGCACACGCACACACACACACACACACACACACACACACACACACACACACACACTTCCTGAGCAATCCTGCCGGAACACAGAAATCTCCAGCTCCAGAGAGCTGCAGGCCTAAAGCATGGTGGACTTCCCAGGGAAGAGGGCATCTCAGCGGAGGTGCAGAGAGGGAGGGGGGCTGTGGACAGGCAAAGGGTGGGGGGGGGGCACATTTAGTGAAAGCCCGTGAATCAGGCAGTCTGTGTCCCCAGCAGCCACAGGAGGGGAGAGATGGGTGCCTGGTGGGCAGCCCCTTCCCACGCCGCCCGCCCGCCACGGCCCGCGCCCCAGCTGGTACACACAGGAGGCTGCTGCCTCCACAGCCCACGGGGGTGTCCGGCGGACAGGGAGGTCAGCAGGCTTGGCCGGCCCTCACCCGCCACGGCCACCAGTTTCTCCCCAAGCCCTGACCAGGGCACCAGGTGCAAGGACCAGCAGCAAGGCCCCGAGGGCGGTGACCCTACGAGGGAGCCTCCGGGAGGCGCCCACCCCCCGCCCCTGCACCCAGCCCCAAAGAAAGCTCTCAGGAGCCAGGCCCCAGAGCATGCGGCTGAAGGGAAGCTCAAGGAGGACACCCTGGCCCCACGGGCCCCACGGGCCGGGCCGTCTTGGGGACACAGTCCGGTCTCCGCTGGCCAGCCCCGTCGGCGCCACCACTGGGAGAGCGCGAGGGAGCCCCCAGGGGCCAAGCCTACGCTCCCAGGCTTTCGGCAGGCTGGTGGCTCGGGGGGGGGGGGGGGGGGGGGGCGCCAGCCAGCGCCTGCCCAGGCGGCGCTGAGCGCTGAGACTCCTGCCAGCAGCTCTGGCGGCTCCTCTGCTCGCCTGGGAACACAGAGTGTCCCCCTCCTGCCCACGTCTGCGCAGCAGCTCCCCCGGGACACGGGTGGGCAGGCGCACCTGGTGGGCATGGGTGGGCAGGTCTCTGCACGCGGCCCCCTCACCGTCCCTCCTCCAACCCCCAGAGCCTCCCTCCCTCCCATTCCGAGCGAACCTCTCAGGGGCGAAGGGTTGCACTTCCGAGACTCAGAACTAGCTCTGGCCTAGACTTGCCGTGCGGCCCTGGCAAAGTTACCCATCTCGCTGTGCCTCCATTCCCTCGCAGTAAACGGGGGGAAAAAAAAAGAGATGAGATGGGGGGCCCAGAGCGATAGCACAGCAGGTACGGTGTTTGCCTTGCACGTGACCGACAAGGGTTCGATCCCCGGCCTCCCATATGGCCCCCTGAGCACCGCCAGGAGTGATTCCTGAGTGCAGAGCCAGGAGTAAGCCCTGAGCATTGCTGAGTGTGACCCAAAATCAAAACAAACAAACAAGCAAAAACCCAAGGAGATGGGTCAAAGAGACAGTACAGTGAGTAAGCCTTGCAGGTGACCAACCAGGTTAAAACTCTGGCACAGATGGTTCCCCAAGCACAGTCAGGAGTGGTCTCTAAGCAGTACGCAGCCAGGAGTAAGCCTGGGTACTGCCAGATCCCAAAATCAAAAATAATTACTTTTTTTTTTTTTTTTAATTTAAGGGCCCAGGACCAGAGAGAGAGAGTACAGACAGTAAGGCACTTGTTTGCCTTACATGCAGCCTACTCAGGTTCAGTCCCTGGCATCCTCCTCTATGATTCTCCACGCACTGCCAGGAGTCATTCCTGAGTAAGGAGCCAGGAGTAACCCCAGAGCATCACTGGGTGTGGCCAAAAAAAACAAACAAAAATAAGGGGCTGGAGTGATAGGACAGTAGGTAGGAAGCTTGTCTTGCATGTGGCCAACCCGGGTTCAGCCTAGACACCATATGGTCCCCCAGGCCCTGTGAGGAACCATCCCTGAGCACAGAGCCAGGAGTAAGCCCTGAGCATTGCTGGGTGTGACCCCGAAAAGCTATATATATATATATTTTTTTTTTTTAATTGGGGGCCATACCCAGAGGTGCTCAGGGCTTACTCCTGGCTCTGCACTCAGGAATTACTCCTGGGGTGCTCGGGGGATCATGTGGGATGCCAGGGATCAAATCCGGATCGGCCGTGTGCAAAGCAAACGCCCTACCTGCTGCACTATTGCCCAGTCCCTAAAAAATTTTTTTAGAGAATGAATGGAAAAAATATGTTCCACTCCCTCCCACCCACCGCCAGCCTACGCAAACCCTATAATGCAAACCATGATGTCCCCCCCCACCACTAAGGCAGTTTCTCTCCTGCTGGTCCCCGGCCTCCACCCCCATTCCCACCCCCGAAGTCTGTTCGCTCGGCAGCCAGATGCACCCTAAACCCTCTCACGGTCCCTCCCTCCGTCTCCGCTAGAGTCAGCCCTGCGAGAGCGCCAGCAGGGAATTGGGTCTGGGGTTCTGGGCTGCCGCCTCAGTCTCAGAACACCGGACGTGGCCCAGCCTCAGAAACAGTGGGGGTACAACTCCAGGTGGGGTGACGTGAGCTTTAAAAGACGTGTTTCCATATGAAGTCCTTGCTGGCTTGTTCCCAGGAAGTGTTCGCTTGGAAGCTCATCTGATATGCTGGGTTCCTGTAAGAACTTCCTGGGCAAAACGGGGTCACGAGTGGACAGTTTCCTACAGCCTGGCCCCCCGGTGTGCTCAAGAAGGGAGGCAGGGAACGGGAGACAGGTCAAAGGATGGAGGAAGGGAAGGATGAGAGCTTCTCAGGGATGAGGAGACGCAGGTTCTGTCCTGATTCTGCCCAGCGCCAGAACCCGGGCCTCAGCCACCCCGCACGCCTGCCGCTTCCTGGCGTGCCCTGTGACGGAGCTTCAAACCATTCCTGACCTCCCTGACTTGCACCTGGCATTGTGCAAGTCTGAGGCAAGTCCTGGCCCTGAACCCGACCTGGCACGGGTATGGGGCGGGGGTGTGTGTGTGTGTGGAGGGGTGGGGGCGAGGGGTGCCTGCTGGTTGAGCAAGGCTGAGCGAAGCGGGCACAAGCGAGGCGCCGTGGGCAGGCCAGGCGCCAGAACATGCCTGGTCCCGCGTTCACAGTGCGAACACGCTCGTGGCTTGGCAGGCCTCAAACCGGCTCTGCCAGTGCGGCCGGGGCGGGGTGAGGCGCTGCAAGCACAGGCCAGCACAGGCAGAGGTGGAGGGGTGCTGAGGCAGGACCCAGAGCCCTAGGAGGGCACCATCTGAGCCCGCGGGCTGCGGGGCTCCCCCAACCCCCAGCCCGGTGGAGACAGAACGGTTCCGGTGCAGCGGATTTGGAGTCCCCCCAAGCCCAGGGAAGAAAGGGGCGCCCTTCCCAGGCCCTGCCCTGCACAGCAGAGCAGGATGGAAGTCTTCCCATCTTCCCGTTACTGAGACGGAGCGAAGCGGGGAAGGGGGGGGAGAAGAGAAGCGGAAAGTGGGCGTGACCGGGAAAGTGGGTGGAGCCATAATAAGTGGGTGTGGTCAGGTTGGGCGGGGCCATAAAGTAGGTGTGGCTAGGCTGGGCAAGTAGAGCCATAGAAAGTAAATAATGCCAGACTGGTGGGTGGGGCCATAGAAAGTAGGTGGGGCCAGATTGGTGGGTGGGGCAATAGAAGGTGGGTGTGGCAGATTGGTGGGTGGAGCCATAGAAAGTGGGTGTGGCCAGGATGGTGGGTGGGGCATGCAAATGACTGCGTTCCGGGCACAATGGGTGGAGCCATGGAGGGGGTGTGTGGAGCCTGGAAAAGTAGGTGGGCCCAGAGCAGGAGAAGCATCTGGGAATCCCCGGCTCTGTATCAAGTTCCCAGGGCCTCGAACTGTGCTGTGTGTCTCCAAGTGGAAAGAGATCCTGGGCAGACTGCAGGGTCTTTCTTTATTTTTTGCTTTTTGGGTCACACCCAGCGATGCTCCCTGGCTATGCACTCAGGAATTACTCCTGGCGATGCTTGGTGGACCATATGGGATGCTGGGGATCGAACCCAGGTGGGCCGCATGCAAGGCCCTACCCGCTGGACTATCGCTCCGGCCCCTGCAGGGCCTTTCAATCCCAAGGTGCTGAGTCTTCTCCAAGAGGCCCCTGAACACCTCCTGCCCTGCCCTGCCCTGGCTCCCCACAGAAGCAATAAGATGCCCACTGACCACTGGCGCGGTTACATCTGCCCCCTGGCCCCACTCATCCACAGTGCCCCGAGATAGGGACTGGTACTGTGCCCACTGTCCAGCAGAGAAAACTGAAGCCATGGGTCACCTGGCCAGGGAGCCCTGATGCCAGCCCCAGCCTCCATCTAGCCAAGGCAGTTAGTGCAGGAAGAAACCTCAGTACACTGGGGCCCTTACCTGGGACTGGGGTAGAGTCCACCCTCCCACAGCCACCGGCCCCTCAAGTCCCGAGGAGCCACCACCTTGGGTCCAAGAGGATGGCGACTCCTGTCCTCTCCACCCTAAGCATATCCTGACTACCTGTGTTTTTCCCACTGCGGCTGCCCCCTAGTCCAGGTCCAGTGTCCTCCTCCAGGCTGGCTGACCAACTTAGAGGAGAGAGAGAGGCTGAGACGCCATCAGAGCCAGTCACCCCTGCTTGACACCAACTTCAGGAACAAGGCCCTCAGGGGGCCTCCAAAGCCCACAGCAGGCTCTGTCGCCCACCCCTCCCCTCACCCTGCCCTGCACACAGGCCCCTTCCCGGAGCTCCCAGCATACAGTTCCGGGTCTCGGCACCTGCCGCTCCCTCCACCAGAGTGTACCTCCACTAGCTCTCTGCCTGCCTACTCCCTCACTGCCTCGACACTTTATTCAGATATCACCTGTTTAAACAGTAACGCACCCAGCCCACTCTGAGCTCTCTCTCTCTCTCTCTCTCTCTCTCTCTCTCTCTCTCTCTCTGCAATTCATTTCTAAGGCTATTTTGCTGCAGAAGGTCTCTCTGATGCGCTGACCCAAGTGAAGACTTCCGGTTTCTCCATCCTAGCATGGACCGCAGCTCTGGTGACCCAACACTGTGAATACACATCTGATGAGGGCAGGGCCACATGTGTCCCACTCACTGCTAAGCGCCAGGCAGCAGGCAGCATGTTCAAATAGCAAACAGGTGGCCACCATCCATGCAGAAGGGACTCTGCCCTTTTAAAAGCACAGGACTTGGCATCGAGTAGGTACGTAGTCCTGCTAAACGAAGGAGTGGGCAGAAGGCTGGGTAGGTGGATGGAAAGAGGGAGAGTGGGATGGACAGGTAGACAGATGGATAGATGGGTGGATGGAGGGATGGATAGACGGGTGATGGATGGAACAACAGGTGGATGAATGTGTAGAGGGATGGACAGATAGGTAGGTGGATGGATGGACGGAGTGAGTGGTGGGTGGGTGGGTGGGTGGATGGAGGGATGGAGCAAGTGGGCGACAGGTGGGTAGGTGCATGAGCAGGGGGAGGGACCAAGCGAGCGAGCAATGCATAGGTGCACGAACGGGCAGAGGGAAGGAGGGATGAATGAATAAACAAATGACTGGATGGATGGATGGATGGATGGATGGATGGATGGATGGATGGATGGGCAAGTGGATGGGTGGGTAGGCAGGTAAGTGGCTGGTCATACAGACTTAGCCTGGGACTTGGCAGGGGTGCCCCAGGGCCGTGAGAAGGTGACCCACAGCAGGAGCAGCAGCCCTGAGACTCGACAGCCAGGCCCTGGCCCACAGCTGCAGCCAGCGGCCCCCTCCTCCCGCACAACCTGACTTTCATTTCCCATCTTCTCCAGCTGAGGCGGCTTCTCCCCCAGAGGAACTGGGTGAGGAGTGGGGGAAGGGCGCCAGCGGCCCTCGAGTCCCCAAAGGGAGGGGGGCTCCCAAAGCTCCATCTGTCCCACCACAAAGACGCTTTGTCCTCCGCGCTGAGAGCCTGGGGCAGACCGGAAGCCACCCCTCAGCCGCCCAACAGAGCCCGGCACCCCCAGTCATCTGGACCAACTGCTTCCGAACTAGATGCCAAGGGCTGGCCCGGGTGTGGGCGTTATCCTCCCGGAAGGAGGCTGCAGGATGCTCCCTGGCTCTGCAGGTGGGAACACAGAGGCTCAGAAGGACAGTGCTCCTCGGTCAAGGCCTTCAAAGCTGGAGCTGGGGCCCAGGCCCATCCAGCCACAGCCTCGGCGCCCCTGTCCGGAGTCCAGACCCCACTGGGTGTCGCGGGGTGCAGGGTGGGCTGCACACCTGGCCCTTCACCTGAGCAGGGAGACCTCTACCCCAGCGCAGCGGGCAGGCTGAGCGGCTGAGAGGCAGCTGGGCCCTGACTCGCAGCCAGTGCCCCACACCCAGCCCGGGCCCCTGAGGCAGCCTTGGTAGCGGCCAGCCAGGCCCCAGCATGTCTGAGCCACTTCCTGTCAGGCGAGTGTTTGCAAGGAATGGCGGGACAGACCCGTCCCACGGCACACCGTTCCCCTCTCCATCCCTGGCCTGCTGCTTGCCTGCCTGGCCCCGCCGTCTCTCCAGGTCCCTCTGCTCCCCGTGCAGCCCGCCCGGGGCCCCTCGGCCAGCAGGGACAGCCCACAGTGCCTGCTGAGTGCCCCCAGCCCGTGCCCCGAGCGCCTGAGGACAGCAGGAAGCTAGGGAGCGGGCACCCCTGCCCAGCCTCACCCGTCCGCCACACCTGCTTCCCACGCCTCGGGCCTTGGCTCACACACGGGCTCAGCGGTCCCTCCTACCCGTCCAACACACCCTTTCCTCCAGGAAGTCTCTCCAAGTCCTCGACCCCCCTCTCTCTCTCTCCCTCTCTCTGGGGGCTGCTTCCCTGGGCCACCAGGTTCCCAGGACTACCTGTCGTGGACACCCCACCCTCCCACAGCTCCCCTTCTGCAGTCCTGAGCTGCTCCCCCATCCCCTACCTCCTCCGCTCCTAGCACCGTACCCCAAAGGCAATGACGGAGAGGTCAGCCAGATCCCCCGGGGGGGGGGCAGGCTGCTCCTGGCGAGTGGCTTAGGGGACCCTGGCACCCTCCGAGGGGCCCAGAGACCAGGAGCAGCTGGTGGCCCGAGTCCTCTTCTGCCCGCCCTGCTCACAGATGGGGAGGTACGGGCGGGCGGGGGAGGGGGCTCCCGCAAAAGGCTAACTGGTAACCAAACCCACGTCGTTTCTAAAACTAGGGCACAGGAGAGAAACGGGAACAGCAGAATTGTCCCCAAATAGAACTGTGGCTCATCTGGTTCCAGGGCCGCTGGGAGCACCTGGGGGGGGGGGGGGCGGGGGAGGGCAGGTGGCTGCTCTCAAGGCGCTGAACAAAAAAAAAAAAAACACGTTAAGCTGGGCAGGAAGGTCAAACTGGGTGGCCACCTGCTACCGCCGCAGGTCAGGCCCTGCCCCCGCTTCCCCACACCTGGTCCGGGGTGCCCCCAGAACCGCCAGCCTCCTGGAGCCTGCCCGCCCACCCCACCCGACGGCCACTGCCCCACGTCCAGGAGGCGGGAGCCTTGGGCTGCCGGGGTGGGGGGAGTGAACATTGGAAACAAAGCCACTGAGCCAGGACATGCTGCAGAGACGGCAGGTGAGGCCCTGGGGAACGGTGGCACCTGGGTGGGCCTCCAAACCCCACCCCGCCTGGCCATCTCCAGAGAGTCAGGGACAAAGGGGCGGGGCGCGAGCCGAGCCAGCACCCACCCAAGGGTGACAGCTGATGGAAGAGACCCCCACAATGGGCACGGAGCCTCGCCCAGTGGGGAAAATGAGTCCTGGGGTCACGGAAGCAGACCATGGCCCAGGACCCTTCTGCCAGGCCAGCCCCCACCCCATCTCAGTCTATCTCCCACCCAGTCTGGGGAACGGGGCCGCCATGCCCTGTGGCCCCCGGTGGGTGTCCAGGAGCACCTGTTAGGGGCTGCCATTCCCCCGAGCACCTACTGAAATCCCAGAAGCTGCCTGGCTGTGGGCACTGTTGAGAAGGGGAAACTGAGGCACAAGTGGGGAACTGACTCCCCCAGGCACACAGCTTGTGGGTGCCGGCACTGGGGGCAAGGAGAAGCCCTGGTGGGTACCAGGACAGCTTCCCAGGGGGTCAAGGTCTGAATGTGGGTGGACCTGGGCAAGTTCCTTTGCTTCCTGGGTGGTAACATGCAGTGAAGGGTGGCGGTGACTGGGGGCGCAGACCCCCGCCCCCACCCTCCGCAGAAGCAACGTCCCCAGCTCCCAGCTGTGTGATCTCAGTGCAGTCACTTCACCTCTCGGAGCTTCCAAAGCTCCTTCTGACAAGAAGCGGACTTTCCTGGGACTCAGAGGAGGGTGGGTGACAAGCAGGGCGGGAAGGGGGGTGGGGTTTGGTCCCATCTGTCCAGG
Source organism: Sorex araneus (assembly GCF_027595985.1). NCBI lineage: Eukaryota > Metazoa > Chordata > Mammalia > Eulipotyphla > Soricidae > Sorex > Sorex araneus. The sequence goes on along the minus strand of NC_073306.1, from coordinate 120,725,962 downwards.
CAGACCTGGCACCTGCCTCGAGGCCTCCTGGGAAGCGTGGCTGTCTCCTCCCGGCCCCGCGAGGGACGGTCTCTGTAAACTGTTCTCCTTCCAAACGGGCGCGAGCACCACACGGCCATGTAAGGCAGAACGCAGCGGCGGGGAAGGAGGAAGGGTCAGAGGGGGCTGGGAAGACCGGCTGGAGGCAGAGGGAGGGGTAGGGGGTGGTGGGGCCACAGCAGCAGCAGCCCGCGGAGGTGGAGGTGTGGAGGCCGGGCAGCCTGGGCGGGCCGCAGAGGACAGGAGGGTCCCCTAAGTGACCAGGATGTCTGGGCGATGACGAGTGGGGGGGGTCCCGGCCCAGACCAACACTTCCTCACGGGGCCTCGCCGGGGGGAACCAAGCTCCCGTCGGCCAGAGCCTCGGCTGCTGCCCCCAAGCACGGGGCGGGACGGGCACCTGCGAGCAGCCGCCACTCAGAAGGACCCAGTCCCAGACACGGGGGGCGGGGGGAGGGGAGAGCTCAGGAAGGGGGGGCCGCTTCCAGCCTGCGCACCCTCCAGCAAACCTTGCCCCCAGCACCGGACAAGCACCCCCGAACCCAGAGCAATGCAGGCTCAGTGCTGATTCCAGAGCCACTGACCCACGGAGGCCGGAACTCCAGCCGGCCGGGGCGTGGCCTTCCCAACCCCAGCCCATCCCCCCACGTGGCAGGCAGGCAGGCACTTTCTGGGCACAGACCCCACCCTACAATGGACACCTGCAGCCCACTCGGACCCTCACACCCGCTCGCTGATGCGGTCGCCGACATGGCCAACGCAAGGCACAGAAAGGGAAACTGAGGCCCGGGGCCATGATCTTCCCAGAAGCACACAGAGCAAAGGGGTGGCAAGGCCGGGATCAGACCAGAACCGACCAGGCTCCAGAGGCCTTGCCATGTCACCCGGCTCCGGGCCGCGGCCAGCACCGGGCAGCTTCCGGTGGTTCAACAGGCACGCGGTGAGATTCGAGTGTGTCGGGTCGAGAGGTGCTTCAGGGGGCGGGGGCCCAAAGCCTGCGCCACCTGCCCCCACAGAGCACCGAGGAGACCGCAGCCCCGGTGAGCACCTGCTCACCTGCAATCCGGCGTGACGAGTGACCGGAAGCAGGTGGGCCTCAGGCTGGCTCTGCCGGCCCAGCCCTGCACCTCCCCTCCCTCCCCTGTGAACCGGGAGCTCATGTCCTGCCCGGCAGGGCGAGGATGCCAGGGGCAGAGGCCTCCCCTGGCTACAGCACGGCCAGGCAGTGGACACTGGGGTGACATCCGAGAAGTCGGGGGCAGAGGTGGACAGGGCAACTGCGAGGGGGGAGCCGGACCCCAACAGGAGAGGCAGCTGCCCACCCTGACTCCCCCCCACCCCCGACCTGTAACCCACGGTCCCTCTGCCTCGCCCACCCCACACAGGTGGGATGCCACAGGGCCAGGCTGGGGCTGGGTCCCACCTTCCCGCTCCTCCCCTCAGGCTGCTCCCTTCATCCCAGAGTTTCTCTGAGGGGCTGGGGGCAGAGGGGGCAAGGAGAAGGACAAGCCCCACGCAGGGGACATGGATCCACAGCAAGGAGCAGGAATCTCCAGGGGCTGGAGCAATAGCATGGCAGGTAGGGCGTTTGCCTTGCACGCAGCTGACCCGGGTTCGATTCCCAGCATCCCATAGGGTCCTCTGAGCACCACCAGGGGTAATTCCTGAGTGCAGAGCCAGGAGTAACCCCTGTATATCGCCGGGTGTGACCCAAAGAGCAAAAGGGGAAAAAAAAAAAAGAAAGAAAGAAAAAGAAACAGGAGTCTTGGTCTGGCTCCCAGCTGGACCCCGGCCCAGTCACGTACCCCTGGGTGGGGCCCCACTCAGGCCGTGTGCGGGTCCCAGGACAGGGAATGGACCTTTTCCTCCCCATCCCGGTAGGGGTGCCGGGAGCCTGGCCTCAATCCCCCAGTCTGTGCGGAGGCCAGCAGGATGGATGAGAAAGGACAAACCCCCAGCGTGCAGAGACCCTGGTCAGCGTCCACCCTCGGCCAGGGCAGACACCGCCAATGTATGGTTCTTCCCCAGCAGGTGGCTGGGCGGTGGGGGGTCTGGTCCCACTATGGAGCTGAGAGAAGTTAGCCGTGTTGGAGCGGTCAGGGCACCCAGCGGCTTGGGGACACTAGCTGAGGGCCACTTCTAGCTCTGCGCATGCACAGAGACGGGGCCTCAGAGAGGGAAGTGACTCGCCTGTGGGTGTGCAGCCGGGGGCAGGGCCTGGAATCTGGGGGAGTCTGCTGGTGTGGGGGGCGGGGGAGGCAGGCTAAGGACCTGGAGGACAGCCTCTCTCTCCCCTGTCTCCCCGCAGCCCTGCTAATGCCAGTCCACACCCACTTTATGTTTCAGTTTAGGGGGGGGGGCGACACCCAGGAGTGCTCAGAAGTCACTCCTGGCGGTGCTCGGGGCACCACAGGGGATGCCCGGGATCGAACCCGGGCCAGCCACATGCAAGGCAAACGCCCTCCCCGCTGTGCTCTGGCTGCAGCCCCTCCACACCCACTCAGAGCATCGGAAAGCGAGTGGAGGGAGGGGCGCGGTGCGGGGAGGCGGGCCTCACCGGATCACACTTTATCTGGGCCCCCAGGACTTCCCGGGAGCCGTGACTCACAGGATCCCGGCGGAGACGGAAGGAAACTGAGGTGTCCCGGGGGAAGGGCCCCCATCCCAGCTGCCCAAGTTTCCGCAGGGAGATAAGGGGGTGGGAGCGGTGGAGGGGCGGAGGAGGCCACGGAAACCTGGGGAGAGGGGCGCAGCGGCCACAAGGCGGGGCAGGAAGTGAGGCTCCGGTCAGCCCGCCCCGGGCAGCGCTGCAGCCTCTGAGAGGTCCTCAAGCCCACCGGGCCCGGGACCAGCCCTGCTCAGTCAATCGGCGCTTCTCTCCTCTGACTCAGTTCACCGGTCTCAGCAGACCGAGCGCGGACACCCCGGCCCCTCCACCGGTGAAAAGATGACCCCCGCGGAAGACGCAGGCAATGCAACGGTCAGCCGCGCCACAGTCAGTCTCACAACAGTCAGCCTCGCAATGGTCAGTCTCACAACGGTCAGCCTCGCCATGGTCAGTCTCACAACGGTCAGCTTCACAGTGGTCAGCCTCACAACGGTCAGCCCCGCAATGGTCAGCCCTGCCATGGTCAGCCTCACAACAGTCAGCCTCGCCACGGTCAGCCTCGCCACGGTCAGCCTCGCGGGGCTGCAAAGGCGTGCACGAGGCTTCATGGATGACAGTCAAGCGCAAGCATGACCGTCCGTGCGGGGAGAACAAAACGTTCCCACGACTCACTTGCTCGCAGCAGCCCAGGTTCAAAGCCCCCAACCCGGAGAGGCGACCCGGGCTGGGGGCAGCCCCAGAGAAGCACCGCAGAAGCGGGCTGTGCCCCACTGGCAGTGCCCTCGCGGCTCTGCCCACCCCGGCACCTTGCTCCGGGCCTCACTGCCCGGCCGGGGTGGCCAACGCTGGCCCTGGGGCACACGGCCCCCCTTCACCTCAATTAGGTAGCGCCCCGTTTTCAAGACAAGAGGCAGAGAGTAGCCCAGAGACACACGCGAGGGGTGAGGGGTGGCGCCTGCAGGCAGGCCTAACTCTGGATCCTGACGGCGCACTTGGTCTCCTAACCTCCTAACCCCCAAACCACCCACCACCCGCCCCGCCTCCAGCCAGCCTTACCTCCAGCGAACTCCTATGCTGCTTTCAAAGCCCAGCCTCAAATGTCCCTTAACCTGCAGACCTGATTTAGGCCCCACCGAATAGAGTCTGGCCCGGGCACGGTGACACTGTGGCTGACACCAGTCAGTCCCACCATACACACTCCCATCCATTTGAGGTTTTCTTTTTTTTTTTTTTTGGGTCACACCCGGCGATGCTCAGGGGTCACTCCTGGCTCTGCACTCAGGAATGACTCCTGGCAGTGCTCCGGGGGACCATATGGGATGCTGGGAATCGAACCAGGATGGCAGCATGCAAGGCAAACGCCCTACCCACTGTGCTGTCGCTCCGCCCCTCCGCCACCCATGTAAAGATAAAGGCCCAACTCCTTCCTCCCTACAAGCCCGACACGGCCCAGACCTATTGATACACCCCGGCATTTCACCTCTCATCAGCAGCCCGCGATTCTCTGCCCTCCACACTCCCAGGGTTGCCCATTGCTTCTTCCTGAAAGCACACACTCCCCACACACACACCTCAGGGCCTTTGCACATGCAGTTGCCCTGGGTCAGGCAGGCCCATCCCCAGCCCCAAGCCTGGCTGACTCCTCCATGCTTCCTTCGAGATTCCTCTGCTCCCACCAACCTTGTACCTTGAGCCCTTTATCACATCTATGATTATACCTAAGTTTATTTGTCAACTTAGCTACTGTTCGGCTCACCCTTCAGATGTGACGGTCTGGGCAGCCAGGAACCTGTTCCCCATTTCCCAGGCTGACCGGCCCCGCACCCCGGAAAGAGGCCCCGTGAAGCCAGTCTTCTCTGCCCTGCTTGCTGGAGCCAACAGTGCCCCTCGGCCGAGCACCCAGGAAACCTCCGGTCACCTCGGTCACCAGCCGCTGCCTCCCCGCTGCTCCCCGGACACAGGAGGGGCTCAAGCCGGGGTCACCCAGAGGCCTGAATGGGGGCGGGCTCGGGGAATCGGGGTCAAGTGAGGTGCGGGGGGAGGGCGGCGGGCTGCCAGCTGGTCACGGCGCCGGCTCCTTCTCGTTCCTGCCAGCCAGTCCCTCCCGACTCCACACTCCCTCGGGGAAGATGCCAAGGCAGGCTCTGGGGGCGTGGGAGTGGGGAGAGCACGCCCAACCCGGGGGGCGTCCTGAGGGATGGTGGGGGTTCCGAAGGCCAGAGCCATGGGCAGGGCAGGCCAGCTGATGGGAGAGTGTATTCCTGGCAGGACGCCAGGCTGTCAGCTGAGGGGTGACTGACAGCCCCGGGCTGGAAAGACCCCATCACCAAGGCCAACCGCATCCCCTCCAGTGCCTGGGGATTCCCACAGAATCACGCCGTGGCCGGCCCTGTCCTGTGCTGTGCTGCCCCCCAACCTTGGGAGACCGCAGTCTCTGTTCAAGCACCGGCCCCTTGGACACTCAGCAAAGCAGCAGGTCACAGCCCAGGAGGGCTGGGGACTGGGGGGTGGGCGGGGTTCTTTCTTGAGGGGCTCTGAGGAGTCACAGGGGTAGACTGATGGCTCCTCTCCTGCAGACGAGCCCGCCCGGCCAGCCACCTGGACTCCCAGCCCTGTCAGCAGCCCAGTGGGCAAGTGCACGTTTACTGAGCACCTACTACATGCCAAGCCCTGCTGGGCAGAAGGGCTTCTGCCCCTGGGGGGCTGTTTCACACAGGGGGCAGTCCCTGAGCCCAGGAGGCTGTGCTGAGACTCGGCCCCAGGACCAGGCAGGCGGAATCTAGTGGCTGGGCCTGGCCTCCCTCCTCATACAGGGGCACAGACATTGCTGGGGTGTCTAAGCCTCTGCCCCTTGGGCAGCTCCTGTCCTTGCGCCTCCCCCCAAGTCCCAGACATTGCTCCGGCTCCCGAGACCCCAACCCTTCCATCTGTCCCCCACTCCCCCCAGAGCCAGTCCAACCTTCCCGCCACTGCTGAGTTCAGAGAGGGCACGCGGGGGCCTGAGGGCACACAGCAGAGCCAGAGGGGGCCCCGCTGGGGCTCCCAGCCGCCCCTCCACTCAGCCCGGGCCAGCAGATGGACCGACCTGGTGGCGAAAACCCAAAACTTTTGCCAACTTCGGAGCCAGCGGCGGGCAGCGAGGCCTGCCAGGGGCGAGGCTGCGGCGGCGGCCGGCGCGGGGGACCCGGCGGTCCGGCCCTGCCCTCCCGGCCGCGCGCGCGGGGCCCGGGGAGGTCGGGGGGTCCCGGCGCGAGCCCCCCGCGCTCCCCGCGCTCCCCGCCCGGCGCCCGCCCCGCCGCGGCCCCGGCCCGGGGGGCTCCAGGCCGGCCGCGGGGGCCAGAGGCGGCGCCGCGCGACGCGGATCCCGGACTCGGCCTAGACGCGCGCTGGGGGCGGCCGGCGGCCGGGCGGGGCCGGGGTGGGGGGTCCCCGCGCCCGCGCCGCAACCCCCACCCCGCAGCCCCCTCCGCGCCGGGGCAGCGCAACAAAAGGCCGCGCGGGGCAGGTCGGGGCCGCGGCTCTGGCCGGGGGCGCGCGCGGGCGGCGGCGGCGGCGCGGGGGTCCCGGCCGGGGGGCGCTCACCTGGGCGGGGGGCGCTCACCTGGGCCGGCGGGCAGCAGACGGCGGCCGGGCCGCTCCGGCGCGCAGGCCGGGTGGATTCCCGGGCCCCGAGACAGATCGGGAGAGAAAGGAGGAGGCGGCGGGAGGAGCGCGGGGAGGAGGGAGCGCGGGAGGGGGAGGGGCCGCGGCCCGGGGGGGGGTTGGAGGAGGAGGAGGAGGAGGAGGAGGAGGAGGAGGAGGAGGAGGAGGAGGAGGAGGAGGAGGAGAGGAGGAAGAGCAGCGGCGGGAGGAGGAAGCGCCGCGCTGGGCCGGGTCCCGCCCGGGCCTGGGGGACACCCTGGAGCCTGGGGTCCGGCGCCCGCACAGCAGCTCCGCCCCCCGCCCGGCGCCCCGCCCTGGGGACCCCCCTCCGCCTCCTGCAGAAATGCCCCCCCCCGCCCCGCGCCTCCTTTCTCCCCACCTGCCCTGCGACCCGACCCGCCTCTCCTGCGGCCGCAGGAACCTGCCGGCTGGCCAGGTGCGCCCCAGCCCGGCTTTGGGTCCTTCCTCCCGCCGCTGGCGGCGATGGTCCCCCTGAGCTGATGAATCAAGACCCCAAGAGGAGGGGCCCGCCTGACCCGGACCGGGCCCTGGACCCTGACCTTGACCCACAGTGGGAGCCGGGCAGGAGGGGCAGTGTGGGAGGAGCGAGGTTTTTCTGAATAGATATCGAGTTCTTTTCTCTTTTTCTCCCTTTTTTTTTTTTTTTGGTGGGGGTGGCGGGGAGCGGGGGGGGGGGGCGGGGGGCACACCCAGTGGTGCTCACGGTTCGCTTCGCTCCTGGCTCTGCACTCAGGGATTTCTCCAGGCGGAGCTTTCCAGGGGTCAACCCCGAGTCTCCCTTGCTCAGGACAGACCCTCACCCACTGTGCTATCTCTCCCCGCCCCCATGATTTCACTTTTTTTTGTTTTATTGTTTATTTATTTGTTTGTTCGGGGCCACACCCAGAGATGTGGGAGGGGCTCCTCCGGTTCAGAGGTGTGGGGACCAAACCCGGATTCCAGCCCTTTGACCCTTGGCCTGCCGCAGGAGCTCATTGCAATGTTTATAAGGAAAAAAGGAAGCAGGAGGTGTCCATCTCCAGAGGGAAGTTGGACCAACTGTGCTCTCTCAGACAGTGCTCCTCGGGTAGAGCCAGAACCTGGTCCTGACTTTCTTTTTTGTGTTTTTTTTTTTTTTGGTTTTGGGGGGGATATTTTTTTTTTGGCTTTTTGGGTCACACCTGACGATGCACAGGAGTTACTCCTTACTGCACTCGGAGGTGCTCGGGGGACCATATGGGATGCTGGGAATCGAACCTGGGTCAGCCGCAGGCAAGGCAAACACCGTACCTGCTGTCTTATTGCTCCGGCCCCTGGCCCTGACTTTCAACTAAATAATGAGGCGAAATGCATCTAGCTTCAAAGCCTGGAAACAGTTGGGTAACCGCTACGTCTGACAGCCAGCACCTCACCCCCTCCACCTCTGGGCACACAGCCTGCAGGGTGCACCCCAAGCTTCTGGGGGTGCACACCCCACCCTTAGCTCCAGGCAGAAGTGGAGGGGCCTGAATCCAGCTCCAAACACCTCTCCCCTCTTCCCCACCCTCCACAGCCCTTCCCTGACCGCACGCCCAGCCGGTAAGCTAAGACTCACTTGGCCAGGTCACACAGCACCAGGCCTGGGAGAACGCTAATGGGGAATCTACACAGGGACCAAGGCCTGAGGTGACAGCGCAAAAGACTAGGGAGGGGCCAGAATGGTCTGGGTGACAAGGTAAGCCAGCTGTCCACCTACAGCACCTGGAAGATTCCACCAAAATGCCCCTGACCAGGCCCTGCCAGAAAACGGGAGTGACCACGGCCAGGGAGAACCCTGGGAAAGTCTGAATGGACGGAGAAGAGGGCGGCCAGGGCTGTGGCCCAGGAATGCGCTGATGGTCGGTAAACTGAGGCCAGAGGGCGGAGGCGCTGCTCACCACCCCCCAGCAAGGCAGACTGAGAAGTGGCCGCCCTTATTTGCAAGGCTGAGTTAACGTTTAACCCTGCTCCTGGGACTCCGGGCAGGCTGGGGCTGGAGGAGCCTCCTCGGGCCTGGTGGAAGGTCTTGGTCGGGTGGGAAATGCATCCGGGGCCTGCAGGCACCGGCACTTCCCCTGAGCAGATGCATCATGCTCACCTCTCCCGGCTCCAGGTTCCGGCCCCCGCGCTGGCACAATGCCGCACGAGAACCAGCATTTACAGCCACAGAGCCACATTTACGCCTCGGGACTTGGAAGACAGAAGATGCTACTCATCCAGACTGTTTTGTTGCTATTGTTGTGTTTGGGGTTTGGGTTTGGGGACCACAGACACCAGCACTCGGGGCTACTACTCCTGGCATGGTGCTCCGGAGACCATGTGGTACCAGCTCAGACATGCGAAAGATGTGCTCCAGAATCTAGGCTACTTCTTTCCTTTCCTTTCCTTTTCTTCTCCTTTCTTTTCTTCTCTTTTCTTTTCTTCCTTTTCAGAAAGCCTGTCGTGGGCCAGAGCAGTAGTATGGTGGATAAGGTGTTTGACTTGCACGTGGCTGACCTGGGTTCCAACATGGTCCCTGGAGCCCACCAGGAGTGATCCCTAAGTGCAGAGCCAGGTGTGACCCAAAACCAAAAACAGAGAGAGAGAGAGAGAGAGAGAGAGAGAGAGAGAGAGAGAGAGAGAGAGAGAGAACGAACTTGCTTGTTGTTAAATACTTACTAGCAGATCACTAAATTCAACCCAGGAGCTCGGTGGAAAGTTCTGGACTTCTAGAATTGGGAAGGCTCAGGATTTAAAAATAGACTTTAGGGCTGGAGAGATAGTCTAGAAGGTCAGGCCTTGTACAGAGCTCACCCAGGTTTGATCCCCAGCATCACATGTGGTCCCCTAAGCACAGAACTAGGAATGGCCTCTGAGCACGGCTGAATGTGGTCAAATGCGGAAAAAAAAAAAAAAAAGAACCAGAGACTTTAGACCTATGGACCTGGGCTCAAGTCTTAACTCTGCCACTTCTTGGATACGTGACCCTGAGCCTTGGCAAGTCAATCTGCAAAATGGGCTAAAGATAAAGTTTTGGTGGGAAGGCTCATTGGAGTGACATCTGCACCCGGGCTGTTACTTGTAACACTACACGTGTGGACACACCATGGCTCTGCAGCATCCGGGCTCTGAGGGCTGTGGTTCCTGCTGAGGTTCTCGGAGCTGCTCCCCAGCAACGTGCCCAGCACCAGAGTTTCGTCATTTTTAAATTTCATTTGTATCGAATCACCACGAGTTACAAAGTTACCAAGTTATTCATGATTGGGTTTCAGACAACCCAGTCCCTCCTACAGCGTCCCCGGCTCCCCTCCTGCCCCCCAGCCTGACTCTATGGTAGGCACGTTTACTCCTGCCAGCACTCCGCTCTCCTCTGGAGCGACCACTTTCCCTCTCTGACGGTTACCTTCGGGCATGTGTTCTTTCCCTACTAAGTTTCCTTCTGCCCCACATATGAGAGTGCTCCTTCTGTGTCTCACTCCCTCTCACGAACTCCCCTCAGCTTGATACTCCCCAGAGCCCTCCGCGGAGCAGACGCTGCGTGACTTCAGCCGAGTAGTATTCCATTGTGTGCGCGTACAATAGTTTCTTTATCTAGTCTTGGGTCCTTGGGCAGAGATTTGGGCTAGTGTAAACAGTGCTGTGATGAACGGAGGAGTGCAGAGGTCTCTTCTGCACTGAATTTGGGGGCCTCGGGGTGTACTCCAAGGAGTAGAAGCACTGTCTCCGATGGACGCTCAATTACTACTTTTTGGAGGAATGTCCATATTGTTTTCCAAAAAAGGCTGAACCAGTCGACATCATGGTTTCTTCATTGAGCAGTGGAAAGGAACCTTATTATTTTTTTGCTTTTTGGGTCACACCCGGTGATACACAGGGGTTACTCCTGGCTCACGCACTTAGGAATTACTCCTGGCGGTGCTCAGGGGATCATATGGATGCTGGGAATTGAACCCAGATCAATCAGCCGCGTGCAAGGCAAATGCCCTACCAGCTGTGCTATCGCTCCAGCCCCACAGAGCCCTATTTTCCTGGGCACACGTGTGTGTGTGTGTGTGTGTGTGTGTGTGTGGTGCCAGGATGAACCCAGGGCCTCACACAGACAAATGTTCTGCCACGGAGTGACCACCCCTACCCATGAGCCCTATTTTCACCCATTCTCTAAGCCTTTGTTCACACACAATAAGCCAGGAGCACTGGGCCCTGAGCACTGCCTTTCTTCTGCTCTTTGTCTAAGATCCTGAGTAGACGACAAGTCCCTGACAGAGGCACAGTCCCGTCCATTCTGGGGAGTCTGTTGACCCCCTGAGAGCAGGGACTCCCGGGCCTGGCCCCCGGCACAGAGCAGCCTGTCTAGCTGACGGAGGGGAAAGTGCCCGCCTCGAGTCAGCTCACTGAGTCGAAGTTCCAACACTTTTTTTTTTCTTTTTTGCCAGAGGAGACACAACTGAGGGTGCTCAGGGCCTCTCCTCAGTTGGGTGGTGCACGGGGGTGACTCCTGACAGTGCCCGGGGGAGCCACGCCATGCCAAGGATGGAGCCATGCCTCCTGCACCCGTGCTGCTTGCCAATTCTTTGAGCCAGGCTCCCGGCCCACGCTGCCAGTGCTCCACAAACCGTGTGACAATCTGAGCTTCCATCGGCCCTGAGCTGCCGTTGCCTCTTCAGTCAAGTGGGGAAACAAACCAGCAGCTTCCAGGTCGACGTCAATGCCAGAGTTTCCGGCACATTCTCTCTGCCGAATCTGCCTTTATCAGGGGCATAAAGGTAGAGCCCCCGCCTTGCAGAGAGAGGTAGAGTCTGATGGCCACCCACCCCACGGGCTGGGCACGAGCCTCTCCGCGGCCCTCGCTCTAAGGCTACGAAGGGGACTCGGTGGCCCGTGGCTCGGCCCTTCTCTGTCTACCCAGAGGAGTGCAGTCCCCGAGGACGGCAGCCCGACTAGCCCGTACCAGCTGCTCACAGGCCCAGCCTCCTGGCCTGACCGAGCCTGGTTCCTCGCTCTCCCTCCACTGCGTCCTGGGCCCTGGCTGAGGCTCTCTTTCCTCTAGCCAGTCAATATGTACTGAGCACCTCTGGGTTCGGGGGCCGGGGGGGCTGCCAGGGACGCTGCTGTGGCGAAGCCTGTTTCTTAGAGTTGCTCCAGCAGAGAGACGAGTGCTGGGTGTGTGGGCCCAGGGAGGACAGGGCGGGGCCTGGTGGGATGGACCTAACCCAACGTGTTTATTTTATTTTATTTTGCTTTTGGGTCACACCCGGCAATGCACAGGGGTTAACTCCTGGATCTGCACTCAAGAGTTATTTTTGGCGGTACTCAGGGGACCATATGGGATGCTGGGGATCGAACCCGGGTTGGTCGAGTGTGAGGCAAACGCCCTCCCCACTGTGCTATCACGCCAGCCCCTAGCCCAGTGTGTTTAAAGGAGCTTGTGCGGCGGGCACAGAGCCGGAGGGCACCGCAGGCACACGGGGGACAGGTGGGCCTTCTGCATAAGGGGACACAGAGGTGTGTCCTGAGACGTTTACACACGACAACCATGGCGGTGCCAGTGGGGTGCCACGGGAGGGGTGGGCTGCGGTGAGGGTGTGGGGGTGATCCCAGAGCCCCCGTGGGCCAGGCTGGGCTTCATCCTGGAGGCAGACTGGGGCTGGGGAGACGTGCTGTCACGGAGAGGGAGGCAGGTTGGGGGGCACGGAGGCCCGGTTGGGGGCCCCGGCACTGCCGGAGCCAGGGCTGAAGACCAGCGGAGGCAGAGCGTGGCCGCCCTTGGCAGGGGTGCGGGCTCATACCTCTCCCCGTCTGAGTCCAAACTGGCCCCATGGCTCAGACTCGGCACAGAGAGTGGCTTCCCTGCATGAGAGTCGACAGAGCAGAGAGCAGTGAGTGTGTCCCCACCCCGGAGGCCCCTAGGAGATCATCGGGGTACCTGGGCAGGGGGACCCAAAGAGTGCGGGCAGAACAACCCCACCAGAGACAGCATCTCTCGGCCTCACCTGCTGGGCTGGGGGCAGCCCCCGACGGGAAGCCTGGGGGCTCCCAAGCAGATGGGACCAGGCAGAGAGGGGACAGGGTCAGGGTGCCATAGGCAGACAGGAACCTGCCCCCAAGAAGGCGGGGAAGATGCCTGTCCCCACCCAGCTCCTGGGAAGGTCACGTGCAGAGAAACTCGGCCACAGGCCAACCCCCCAGACCGTGCTGGAGGCCGTGAGCGAGACAGACATGCCCGCAGGTCCACAGAGAGCCGCTGGCCGAGGGGAGCCCCTCCTGCTGAGGCCTCCTGCCATGGCTCCACGTTTGCGAGGAAAGATCAGAGGATCCAGGGCCCTGGACCTGCTGGCCTGGCAGGAGGGCGGAGGGCACAGGGCACATCTGCAGCCAGAGCTGTCACCCCACGGAGCAGAGGCCAACAAGCCTGCTGAGTAGCGAGGACACAGAGCAACATTCAAAGAACAACGGACATGGGGCCCCGCCCACAGCGGCCGGCCACTTCCTACACCGTGTCCTGTGTAGGGGGCTTGGCATTAGCGTCCCCTTTAGGCTGCACCCCCAACACAGGGGAGGAGGACGCTAGAGTTGCCTCCTTGTCGGAATGGGGAAACTGAGACTGGGGAGGTCGCATGACCTAGCCTAGGAGGGAACCCCGCCCTTCTGAGTCTGGCTCTGTGCACCTTTGACCTTTTGGTGTGTGTGGTGGGCACACACAGAGCCCCCCTCCCCCTGCCAGCCCAACCTCCCTCTCCACCCCAACCTGGGCCTTGACTTCCGTCTCCCGTCTCCCTCGTTTCCCAGGCTCCTCAGGCCACGGATGTCTGGTGGGAGAAAGATGGAAAGTAGATCAAAGAGGAAGAACATTCATACCACCGTCCTTGGCTCGTGGGGACGGGAGTTAAGCCTCGCTCCTGGCTGGGGTGAGGCGGGGTGATGGTTCCTGCCTCAGAGGACAGGGCGGGACGGGATGGGGTGACTGGTGGCGAGGCCTGGCACACGCTGAGCAGCCAGGAGACCAGGTCGGCACCCAAGGGACACTGAGAAGCGTTCCTCTCCAATGTGGGCTTCCCGCCAGAACCCACCATGCCTGCAGACCTTGGGAAAAACATCAGACATTTCTCCTGCCCGTGGAGAAACCACGGTCTCCAGGCAGCTGGGCTCAGAGCTGTCCAGGACATCAAGAATGAGCCCCAGCAACCTTTAACCACACGTTAGTAATCTCTTACACAAGGGCTTCATGGCCCCTGGGTGAAATACAACAATCTTCACACAGTTTCCTCTAAGGAAATTTTTTTTTGATCATTTTCAGCGGTTTATTCATCACAGATAATGCAAAATAAATTATTTCAGTTCTGCTTTGTGGCACGGGTTGGGGTTCAGGATGGAAACATCCAAAATATGGTGGTGGGAAGGTGCAGTGGTTATGGGGTTGGTGTTCAAATATTAAATGCAATCAAATATTGTGAACTACTTCATAAAAATAAAATAAAATTTAGAAAGAATGTGTGCCCCAGGTGCTGGAGCGATAGCACAGAGGGTAGAGCGTTTGTCTTGCACGTGGCCGACCCAGGTTCGATTCCCAGCATCCCATATGGTCCCCTGAGCACTGCCAGGAGTAATTCCTGAGCACAGAGCCAGGAGCAACCCCTGTGCATCGCTGGGTGTGACCCAAAAAGAAAAAAAAAAGAATGTGCGCCCCAGGATAGCCGAGAGGTGCCCCAGAAGCCATGAAGGTTAAATACCATGTTTATTTAAACTTTATCATAGTGGGAAATATGTCCCCCTCTCACAGAACAAGGACACGAAGGAATGATGTTTGGGATGTTAGCAAAAAATGTACCCATACTCCTTCATCAGTTGTTCTGTATTGTTGGGTTTCAGTGTTTGGGTCACAGCTGGCAATGCTCAGCGGTGCTTGGGGGACCATGTAGCCTGGGGTGGGATGGGGGAGTATAGGGGCTTCCTGCACACACTCAGGCCTTGAAGCTCTGGCCCCTAAATTTCATTAAATTTAAATAATTTTCGGTGGTGCCAGGGATTGAACCCAGAGCTTCAGGCATGCAGAGCACGCATCAGTCTGCCATGCCAGCTCTCCAGCTCGGTCTCCTGGCTCATGACTTACACGTAGCAAATGTACCGTCAAGTCAAAGATGTTAATAATAGGGCCAACCGGTTGTGGGGTATCTGTCATGTTCTGTTCTCCAGCAAAGGAGAGAATTTTCGGGCAGAGAGGAGGCCAAGACGGCTGTCTCCAAACCTGCCCTTCCAAAATGAGGCCTGGGGAAGGGAAATGGCCCCAGGGTCAGACTGCGAGGTAAGGCAGCCGCGCAGGGCTCCCTGAAGTCAGAAGGACACGGTGCCGACCTACTCATCATCAGGATGAAGGCAGGTCCGGAGAGGGAAGGCGCGTCCTGCCTCCACACGCCTCTGTGCCCGGCTTCCAGGACTCAGGCACTGCCAGGGGAGAGGCCGGAAAGGGGAACCTCAAGAGCCCAGAGCCATACGCCAACGTGTCCTGGACATTCAGCCTGTCCCCTGGGACCCGTGCATGTGGCCTGGAAAACAGCTGCCCGGGGCACCGAGGCGCTGCGAGTCCACCGTGATTCTATTTATTTATTTGGTCACATCTGGCCATGCGCAGGGTGTTGTACTGGCTCTGCACTCAAGGATCACCCCTGGAGGTGTATGGGGGCCGTACCGGGTGCCATGGATCAAACCCAGATTGGCCGTGTGTAAGGCAAGCGCCCTCCCTGCAGGCTCGGGGCCCCGAGTCTGTTTAGTTTTAAATGTGATCTCTAGGCTAATCAGAGAGGAAACAACTGACCTATTGGCTGCAGTGGGGAGTCCTCAGGGAACTTCCCAGGGGAGGGACATTTCAGTGGGGTTTTGCAGGATGAGAAGGAGTCTGCCAGGAAGTGTGGGGAGGGGAGGGCGGGGGGGGGGGGGGAAGCTCCAGCCTGCAGCAATTCACGGGTCTGGACAGGCCCAGTCTATGGCCAGTCCCAGGACTTCCCCCCTGGACAGGACTTTCCCTGGCCGTTGGCTGGAGGACGCCCGCCTGGCCAGCTGGGCTTTGAAATTCATCTCTGCCAGAGCTGAGGGCAGAGGCAGCAGGGGACGGGCTGGGGGCGGGCACCAGAGCCCAAGAACAGCTCCAGGACTGTCTGGAAACGAAACCGAGTTCTGCCTCCCACTCACCGGCTGATGGAGCTTATACAACTTCCTCCTCCCGCTCAGGAGTTACCAGGCTCTGTGGTGGGGGGAGGGGGGAGCCGTCCCCACGCCGGGGCCTGCAGCACCCCGGGGGTCTGCCCTGGCCTCCCACAGCCTCAGTCCTCAGCGGCTCTCTCCACCCGCCCTCCTCCCTGCACCGACACCTCCCCGCCTCTCTGGCACCTCTCACCCTCCCAGATGCCTTCCGAGGACGCCTTGCCCTTTCTCTCTTTCTCCCTTTCTCCCCTCTCCATCCTGCTGTCCCGCCCGCATGCCAGGTGGGTGCCGGGGCTGGGTCCTGGGTCGGGGGCATGGCAGAGAGGGCAGCCCACCCCTACCCAGCCTTAGGCACCCCTGCAGACAGAACTGGAGAAACGCACCCACGGGTTCCTGTTGCTCAGACTCTGGGGTGGAAACAGACAGGGAGATCCTGCCCAGGGGCCACCACCGTCACGTGGCCAAGACATTCGGCTCCAAACGGCTGCGGACGCATGCTGCTGGGTCCTGCCCCCTGGCTCGGTGGCCTGCGGCCCGTCACCTGCTCCTGCACAGCCTCTCTCTCACCCCTGTGAACTGCAGGCCTGGCGCTCAGTGGCAAGTGTGGCGTGCACGTGGAAGGTGTTGCAGCGGTGGTTACTTTTGTGGTGGTTGTTGTGGTTACTTTTGTGGTGGTTACTGTTTCTGGTGACAGCTGACATCTAATGCACTTTTTTTTTTTCTTTTTGGGTCACACCCGGCGATGCTCAGAGGTTACTCCTGGCTCTGCACTCAGGAATTACTCCTGGCGATGCTCAGGGGACCATATATGGGATGCTGGGAGTCGAACCCAGCTCAGCCGCGTGCAAGGCAAATGCCCTCCCCACTGTGCTATTGCTCCAGCCCCTCTACTACACTTTGAAAAGGGAAATGAACGTATTCTGCCATGGAAGGCGTTTGCGCTGCTTTCGTAAAATAAAATGTAGGAAGCCAGGGACCCGACTCGACGAGTGGGATTCCGGGGAGGGGCAGAAGCTGCTGCTGTTTGAGGTGACCCTGCAGCACCTCATCTGGCCTCGTGAACTCAGGTCCACGTGTGTGTGACTTCCTGACACCCCAGCAGCAATCACACGGGGGAGGGAAAAGTGGCAATGTTGTGCGATGGTATAAGTGATGGACTCCCATTTATAATGGCTTTTATTTTCTCATTCTACTTTATCTGTAGGCCACACCTGGCAGTGCTCAGGACTTACTTCTCCATGATCAGGGATCACTCGTAGCAGAGCTCAGCAGACCATATGCGTTGCCAGCTGGTTGGACGGCGGTGCAGAGCCTGGTCACAGAGCTCCCAGGGCCAGAGTCCTTGGGGTGGACCGGCCACGCCCTTGGCAGCTTCGTCCAGCCCTGGATGCCTCTGCTTGGCTCTTTCTGTCCCTCCGCAGCAGGGAGGGAGCCTGGGATGTCCGGGTTCCACCCTCAGCCCTGGGCCCTGCGCTTGCCTTTTTCTTGCCCTTGACACATCACTTGTCACCCGCAAACCCTTCCTGGCTGGGCAGAGGTGAGGATGGGCAGGCAGGGCGCTGGGCCAGGGCTGGGGCCTGAGGGAGCAGGAAGGAGCAGAGGTGCCCAGAAGGCCGTGGATGGGCACTGCGGGTAAGGGGGCACCCCTCCACGGAGACTCGAGCCTGTGACCAGGCCCCTCCCCTCGAAACGTCCCTGTCCTGGGGGTGGGATGGCCCCAGGGCCATTAACTCGGATCCAACCAGCAGCTCCTGTCCAGAGTCCTTTTCAGACAGCCGCGCTGGGACCCCCACACTGGCTCCCCATTCCCTCAGACTGGCCTCCCTCCCGGACCCGAGGGAGAACTACTCCCTCCTCTGTGACCTCAGCCAGCAAACTGGTACCTCCCCCCCACTCCCTCAGCACACACACTCACAACACATACTCCCAACCATAACACACATAACCCCACACGTAACACACATGCAACACACCCCACATAACACAAACACCACGTGTAACACACTGAGGTACACACATTCCCGCACAGCACACACCTACCACACATGCAATACACACACATCACACTCATATATACCACCCAGACCACACACATAACACACTCACCCAAACACCACATCCACATCCACACTGCTATACACACACTCCCATACACAGCATACATATTCCACACGCCCAACACAAGCATACATCGCACTTACATACATAACACATACTACATGCATAACACCTTTACATACAACACACCTCACACACAACACAGACCCCCACAGACAACACACTCACATACCCCACACATATCACACACACACACACACACACACACACACTACACTC
>NC_073306.1:120303275-120404157 GCF_027595985.1 Sorex araneus | reverse complement strand
GAAGGAAGGAAGGAAGGAAGGAAGGAAGGAAGGAAGGAAGGAAGGAAGGAAGGAAGGAAGGAAGGAAGGAAGGGAAGGAAGGAAGGAAGGAAGGAAGGAAGGAAGGAAGGAAGGAAGGAAGGAAGGAAGGAAGGAAGGAAGGAAGGAAGGAAGGAAGGAAGGAAGGAAGGAAGGACTCAAGGGCCAAAGAGATACTACAGGGGTTAGATCCTTGCTTCGCCTATAGCAAACTCCGATTCAGTTCAGTACCCAGCATGACATATGGTTCCTCAAGCAACATAGCCCCCAAGCACTGCTGGTGTGGCCCCTCAAAAAGGTTGACCCAAAATTATACGAGAAAAGTGAAAGCCCTTCTCTGATTTCTGCCATAGTGCTCTGTGAGCAGGCTCATAGAAACCTAGCCATGGGCTAAAGTGAGGGCTAGAGTATCAGTATAGCACATTGCTGGTTTGCCTTACATGCGGACCTGGGTTCAATCCCCAAAACCCCATAGGTCCCCTTTGCTTTACCAGCAGTTATCTCTAAGCAGAGACAGGATTAAGCCCTGAGCACTGTCAAAGTGTTGCCCAATGCCCCACCACCACCAAAAAAAAAAAGAAATAAGAAAATAGGGGCTGGAGCAATAGTACAGCGGGTTTGATCCTCAGCATCCCATATGGTCCCCCAAGCACCGCCAGGGGAAATTCCTGAGTGCAGAGCCAGGTAACCCCTGAGCATCACCGGGTGTGACTCAAAAATGACAAAAAAAAAAAAAAAAAAAGGGGAAGAAAGAAAGAAACCCAAAGGAAAAAGAAAATAGGAGGGGCTGGAGCGATAGCAGGTAGGGGCGTTTGCCTTGCACTCGGCCAACCGGGTTCGAATCCCAGCATCCCATATGGTCCCCTGAGCACCGCCAAGGGTAATTCCTTAGTGCAGAGCCAGTAGTAACCCCTCTGCATCGCTGGGTGTGACCCAAAAAGAAAAAGAAAATAGGAGCTGGAGTGATAGTAGAAGGGTAAGGCATTTGCCTCGCACACATCTGACCCAGGTTCTATACCTGGCACCTGCCACATAAATCGTCCCCTGAGCACTGCTAAGAGTAAGCCCTAAGCACTGCCATTGTATGGACCACCCCCCCCCTCCAAAAAAAAAGGGCAAGTTCAGCTGTTAAATTGAGTTATGTCTCTGTTGGCCAGGATGCCAGGATGCCTCTGAATTACTCAGTGGAGATCATTATTTGTCTCACAACCCAGGGTTAAGAATGTAGCGCTTTTCTGCTAAGATTGTTTTATTTTTGTAACATCTATGTTTAAATCATTGTGGTTTACTTTGGAGTTTTATAGTCCAAATATTGTATCCTTATTTTCTCTAAGAACCAACTTGAATCTCATTCAGTTCCATCTTTTGTTACTTATGAGACAGCTGTATGTTATGGGTTTTGCAGCTGTTTGAACTGACAACCATGGGGCTGCAATGACAGTGGCACCTGCACACAGCTGACCTACCAGATTCTATCCCCAGTCTCCTGTATTGGCCCGTCAAGCACTGCCAGGAGTGACCCCTAAGTGCAGAGCTTGGAGTAAACCCTGAGCATCGCCAGGTGTGGCCCAAAACCAATATATATGATATATCTCAATCAGGTGCCATTTTCTTAAGTATCATCACTATATTTGAAAAAGAAGAAAAAAAGACTTTAACAACTCAGCCTCTAGATTTACAGAATGTTGTCACCTTAGGAATGTAAATAGAACTGCAAGTTAAAGGGACTGCTTACTTCTTTGTGTGAGGAAACAGCTGCAATAAACCATGAATGTATCTCAGTCTTGAGACTAAAGGTGTTTCTTAATAGCTTCCCCTCATTTTGGTGTCAACTTTTTAGCCTTTTGCTTCAAACAATCTATATTGTCTCCACCTCCCTCCCAAGATGTCTCTTAATAGTTCAACACTGTGATGGGTTTATATGTAGGGTTGGTATTTAACAAGACCTGTGTTGTTTTGTTTTCCTTTGCTAATAATTATTATGAATGAGAGCATAAAAAATAGCTACAGGGGCTAAGGCCTGCATTGCAGACAACCCAGTTTGATTTTTGGCACTACATATGCTCCCCTGAGAACCACCAAGAGTCGTCTCTGAGCACCCCCAGGTGTGGCCCCAAAGCCTATCCATAATAAACATAGTGATTAATGGCCTAATAAAGAATCTTTTCCTTCTTGGGGTTACGGTGCCACCCAGCAGGTCAACTTGTACCTGCAGGGTGAGTGCATCTGTAGCCTGATGATGCATTCTGGCTTCCTGATACCCCAAAATTGCTGCTATGCCTCTGGCCAGACCCAAACAACTTGGGATCAAGTTTCCCAAGAAATTAAGTGGCAAAAGTTAGATATATGGAAGTCACACCCACAAACCACCTCCGGTTCAGCTTTACAAGCTCATTTATTGAGCTTGCTTCAGAGACCCATAAATAAATCTCGAAAGAGATGAAAATCAGACTCACAAATGAATCTCGGAAGAAAGCAGCACACTGCAGAGATGTTTCCCCACCCTTCACCAGGTTGATTTCACCAGGGCACCTCAGAGCGGGCAGGTGTGGCCATCCACCTGCCCCAAATGAACCCTGGCGTCCACAAACCTCCAGAACCCAATAACCGCCATGGTCACGGCTGACCTTCACAGGCTCATCCTGAGCTCCCCACACATGATAATGAATCCGCTGAAAGACCCAGGTGTGCAGGACTAGTGACTGAAAACTTCAGGCTTCATGGAGTCAGGGATCGGCGACCTCCCCTGATCTCCCCACCCTTCCGGTTTCCTAGCAGTCGTGCCTACAAACTGCCTCTGGGTACCATTTAAATGTATGAATGGCCGTGAGTCAGAGACTCAGATGAATCTCGGAGGAGAGCAGCACACACAGAGATGCCTCCAGACCCCAAAAAAGTCATTTAGCATCTGCCTATGGGGCAGGCTGGGATGGTGATGGGAAATTTAGAAATAATGGCGGTGAGAAAGGGTAATAATGGCGGTGGGATTGGTGGAAATATTGAATGTAAGCAATTATTATTACAACTTTATAAAAATAAAATTTAAATTAAAAAAAAAATCTTGGGCTGGAGCGATAGCACAGCGGGTATGGCGTTTGCCTTGCACGCGGCCGACCCGGGTTCTAATCCCAGCATCCCATATGGTCCCCTGAGCACCGCCAGGGGTAATTCCTGAGTGAAGAGCCAGGAGTAACCCCTGTGCATTGCTGGGTGTGACCCAAAAACCAAAAATAAATAAAATAAATGAAAAGAAAAAAAAAGAATCTTTTCCTTCTCATGGCAAGGATCTGGCTTTTTTCTTGGATTGGCTTTCTGAGCTACTGTGGTAACAAAATCTTTTTTAGCCTCCTCAAAGGTGTATTTTTTGTTGTTCTGTTTTACCTCCCCTGTGCTCAGGAGGCCATACAGTGCTGGTCCTCTGAGCCCACCAGAAGTAACCCCTGAGCATGGAGCCAGGAGAAAGCCTTGAACACCTCCAGGTGTGACCCCAAACCAAACAGACCTGGGACCCGTGCAGACCAGCCATCTCTCCAGCCCACAACTTCAGCTTCTTTATTTATCCGAAGACATAAATTATTCGCTTTCTGTTTTTATATCTCCCTGTGAAATTAAATGAGGGATTTATAAGCACCTGGCGGGCACGCTGGTGGTGGAAAGAAAGGCTTCAGCATTCTAAAAAATAACCATGCTCACTATTTTTTAAACCATTTTTTATTGAGGTTTATATCAATATATTTATTGAGGTTGGCATCAATACTGAGGTCTACATTTATTGATTTACATCATTGTGTGAGCATGTCTTAGCAATAAAGCAGAAAGTTGCAGGGGCAGGGAGTTTAGCCATGCCCTACAGTGCTCATGCCCTTCAGCTCCTGGCTCTGCGCTCAGGGACCACACCTGGAGCTGTCCCTGGGTCCATATGGGGTGCCAGGATTCAGACCAGGGCTGAGGCTGCAGTTGCATGCTAGTGCCTTAGCCCTGCCCTGTCTCTCCGGCCCTCAGCATGAAGAGGATTATTGCGTGGTCTTGACCTGAAACACGTGTCAGAGGCTTTTCCAATTCTCTTCCAAAGGAAGAGAAGTCGCCACGCCACCACGTTGCTGCCCCCTCTGCTCCATCTGTTGAGCCCGTCACCCTGTCCACCAACCTCAGTCTTTCCTTTATTCCAGGGTGAGAGGCGTGTCACACCTGGCAGTGCTCGAGGCTTCTGATGGGGCTCGTGGGGCCATAGGGGGTGCTGGGGATCCAGTCCAGGTCACTTGCATGCAAGACAAGCCTATCTGCTTGCTCCGGCCAAAACCTCAAGCATTTTCATCTGAATCCAACGCTTGTCTTTGGGTTGGGAGTGTCTGTTCCGTTGCTTTGCTTCTTGGTGTTGAATGGGCGAGTGAGGTCATCGGGTTCGGTCCTTTGATCATGGGATTCTAAAAACACCTTCACGAGGCACTGCGCAGGCTGCTGGATGAGGCTGTGAGGAGGCGGGATCATTCGCTCCTGTCTTGGGTCCGCAGGTGCGGAGGGGCGGGGTGCTGCTGGCTCACAGCCACCTTTGGCCCAAGGGCACTTGGCCTTCCCTGTCCTGGCTGACCGAGCCACCCTGTGGAGGAGCCTGGAAGTGCGTGGGCCCCAGTGCCACAAAAGAAGCTGCCCCCCAATGGGGCTTCAGTCCAGCACCCACGCCTCTAGCTCGTGGATGCAGAACTGCTCCCGCCGGGCCAGTACCTCATTGTCGAAGGTTGCACAGGGGTGGCTTCCCCCATGGTACAAGTCTCCATCCAGCCACAGTCCAAACTGGCCACTGGAGGGAAGAGAGTGTTGGCGTGGCTCCAACCAGGTAGGGACCTTTCCCCACACACACACCACTGGCCCTTGGCCTTCCCTTAAACTGACGGATCCTGAATGACTCTAGGTGGCATGTGATGTTTCTTTCTGGGTTTAGAGGCTTTGGGGGGCAGAGGGGGGGGGTGTGATGCATGAGAGGCACGAGGCCCTTTACTAGCCAGCCCACCCCCAGCCATAGGATTTAGAGCTTTTTTAACTAAGCAGTTTAATGATCTTGGTTCGAAGAATGAGAGCCATCACCAGAGTCCCGTTTTAGGACTCTGAATGTTTTGTTTTGTTTTGTTTTTAAGACTCAGTGCTTAACCAAGAGCCAGACTCATAGGTGTGGGCTCTGAACCCAGAACATTTCAGAAAGGGCCACAACTGCATGTTTTGTGTGTGGGAGCCTTGGTTGAATCCCTGCTATCAGATGGGCCCCCGAGCATTGCCAGGTGTTGTCCAAAAGGAAAAAAAATAACTTCAGAAAGCATCCATTCCTTAGGGTTGGGGAAATAGTACTGAAGGTTGGTATTTGCCTTGCACGTGGCCAACCTGGCATTTCTCTGCCCAACACCCCCCCCCCATAGGATCCCATAGGATCCCCCAGTGCTCGCCAGGAGTGACCTGAGAATGCAGAGCCAGGAAGAAGCCCTGAGCACTGCCGGGTGTGACCCCAAAACAATATTTTTAAAAATTTATTAACATCCATTCCAGAGCTAGATAGTAAGGGGCTAAGTATCCAACCCTAATTCTATCCCTGGCACCACCATGTTCCCCATGATAGAGCCTAGAGCAGCCCCTGAAGCATCACTGGGTGGGGGATGGAGAGCAGGAGAGAAGAAGGGGGAAGGGATGGTTGCAGGCCAGCATGGCAGCAGTGCTCTGTGCCCGGGTCCCTGTGAACGGGGGACAGCACAGGGCTTGCTGGGGCTAATCAATCGAGCAGTGTTTGCATCTTTTCCCTTAGGGCGAGATCTGTTCTGCCTGAATTTGCAGGGATGAGAATAACGTATTTTTCCAAACCTACTTCACCACACTCACAAACACACACACAGACATGGTTCCTGCCTCCAGAGAGATGTTTCCCAGAATATGGGGCTGACAAGTGAAATAAGGCTCGTCCATCTCTTAATTGGAGCTTTATCCAACCACGTGGAATACTGTTACCAACGTTGTGTAAACCCAGACTAACTGCCCACCAGCGTGAGTGCGGGAGAGGAGTTCCTGCCATCCTTTCCCCTCTGTGTTGGGTTGGCACGGCGCTAAGGGGGTGGGCTCGAGTCCTAAGACCTTCTGGGTCTTAAAACCCACAAAGGCGACCTTAACTGCCAGCCTCCTCCTTTTGTCTGGGCATCCTAGCCCAGGAATTCCAAGCAGAAGCGACCAGAACACAGACCATCCTGAGACACATACCTGCTACTTCCCATCATGAGGGAATCCAAGTCTCCTTTTACAAAGAACGAGTTGTTTCCTGTCCACTTGAAGACCTGGGGTGACAGAGAAAGGCTCCCGTTACTGGACCGGTGGGTCTTGCCCCTGTATTCTGGTTCTACACCACTGGGTGGCGGTGTTGTGGCGGGGCCGCCGCATCCAGGCCGCAACTGGGTCCCACAAGTGACTGAAATGACTGAGCTCCTGGCTCTGCAGATTTCACTCTCCCACTGGTGAGGGCTGTGGTGTTAGAATATGTGCCTGGGAGGGTCCAGAGCGGTAGTGCAATGGGTAGGGCGTTTGCCTTGCACGTGGCCTACGCAAATTTGATCCTCCAAGCACCGCCAGGAGTAACCCCTAAGCATCACCGGGTGTAACCCAAAATAGTCACACACACACACACACACACACACACACACAGAGGCACGCGCGCTCGGAAAAAAATAAACTAGCACATCATCTATAGGCGTTTTGTTAAAAAAAAAAGAATTATGTGTATGAAAACCATCCTTAAGAGTATTGTAAATCGGGCTGGAGCGATAGCACAGCGGGTAGGGCATTTGCCTTGCATGCGGTCGACCCGGGTTTGATTCCCAGCATCCCATATGGTCCCCTGAGCACCGCCAGGAGAAATTCCTGAGTGCAAAGCCAGGAGTAACCCCTGAGCATTGCTGGGTGTGACCCAAAAAGCAAAAAAAAAGTATTGTAAATCATAGAACCTCAATTTAATTTTTTTTAATTTTCAGTTTTTCACTCCCTCCCTCCGTGCCCTCCGGTCTAAATTTGCACAGCTTCCCTGTTCCAGGAACAGAGCAGAACAGGGTGAGACCTGATGTATTCATTGCTGAGGAGGTAAGAAGGACAAGTCCAGTCCAGAGCCAGTGATTTAGTCAAACTCTAACTGAGGGTCTGGAGTGACAAGCAAGTAAGGGGGTCAAGGCACTCGCCTTCACTGCCGCCGACCCTGGCTCCATCCCTGGCACTAAAGATGGTCTCCTGAGCACCTCCCGGAGTGACCCCAGAGCACAGAGCCAGAGATAGCCTCTAAGCACTGCTAGGTGTGACCCAGAATAACAAAGAAAAAGTAATAAACATCAACTAAATGTTATCGCTCCCCTGTTTTAGGCCCTCCAGAAACTTCCCACAGGAGCCAAACGTCCGGCCCTGCCAGAGCCTGCTAGGCCCCTGAGCGCCCCTCACCACCTCTCCCCTTGGGCCTGCACTTACTGGCCTTTCTCTTAGGGGTGTGGGGACACCAGATGGTGCTCTGAGGACCCATGCAGTGCCTGGGATCAAACTCCAGCCTCCCAGATGCAGAGTGCATGCACCAGCCCCGGGAATTGTCTCCTGCCCCTGCCCTGGCCTTTCTGACCCTGCGACACCCACAGCTCCTTCCTGCCTCCCTGGGACCCTCGACTGGCCCCCTCTTCAATCCAGCTGTCCTCTCGGAGAAGTTTCCTGAACTGCCTAGCCCTGTCTCCCAGCCCGTCTCCTGCTCGGGTGCCTCACTAGACAGCTAGGAGAGCTCTCTGGAGTCTCCGCAGTATTCCTGGCACACGGCACAGACGCTGGTCGAATGAATCAATAATTCAAGAGCCCATTTAAATAATGAAAAGGTTTTTAAAGGGCCACAAAAGTGTAGTTTATTATCGCCTGCTTCAATTTGTTGTGAAAAAATGCCGTGAGTGGGGGCTGAAGAGACAGTAGGGAGAGTAAGGCACTTGCCTCGCATGCGGCTGACTCAGGTTCGATCCCCTGCACCCAACATGGTCCCCTGAGCCTGCCTGGCAGGATTCCTGAGCACAGAGCCAGGAGTAAGACCTAAGCACCGCCAGGTAGGACCCAAAAACAAAACAACAACAACAATAACAAAACAGATTAGGGGCTGGAGTGATGGTACAGGGGGTAGGGCGTTTGCACGCGGCCAACCCAGGTTTGATCCCCGTCCCCGGGACCCTGATCCCTGGCATCCCTTAGGGTCACCCAGTACCACCAGGAGTAATTCCTGAGTTCAGATCCAGGAATAACTCCTGAGTATCACCAGGTGTAACCCACAAAAGGCGGGGGGGGGGGGGAATTAAACCCTGTTCAATTCCCAGCATCCCATATGGTCCCCTGAGCACCGCCAGGAGTGATTCCTGAGTGCAGAGCCAGGAGTAACCCCTGTGCATCGCTGGGTGTGACCCAAAAAGCAAAAAAAAAAAAAAAAAAATTAAACCCTGGAGGCCTGGGGATGTGGTGACAGAGCAGGAGGCTTGTGAGATGCCTGGAGATGAATTCCTGACCCTGAATGTACCCAGAGCCCCATTGGGGATGTCCCTAAACAAGTTAGACCAAAACAAAGCCTCAGGCTCTAGAAGAGATGAGATAACATTAACAAGTGACCCAGAGAAGAAAAACTTCCAGCTCCTGCTGTCACCCAGGAACAGGACCTTCACCCTTGACAGAGTAAGACAAGCATTGCTACAAAAGAATGAAGATGCTAGGCCGGAGCAATAGTATGGGGGGAGGGGGAGTGCCTTACATACATGAAATCCCAGGTGCCACATATGTGCCCCTGAGCCCACCAGGAGTGGTTCCTGAGCACAGAGCCAGGAGTAAACCCTGGGCATCGCTGGGCATAACCCCAAAACAAAACAATGAAGATGCTGTTTGGAGTGCTGAGTGGAGCAGCGTTCCAGGAACTGCACAGGGATGCCAGGTCAAAGGCAGGCAAAAGGCCCAGAAGGATGCACTTCATGCCATCTGGCACAGGACAAGAAGTGGGGGCCTGGAGCTGGAGTGATAGCACAGCGGGTAGGGCATTTGCCTTGCACGCGGCCAACCCGGGTTCGATTCCCAGCATCCCATAGGGTCCCCTGAGCACCACCAGGAGTAATTCCTGAGTGCAAAGCCAGGAGTGAACCCTGTGCATCACTGGGTGTGACCCAAAAAAGCAAAAAAAAAAAAAAGCAGAGGCCACTGGCATCTTGGTTTTTCAGTCCTGCCGTAGCCCACAGCCCACTCCGCGCCCTCTCACCTTTAGCTGAGGGCAGAAGGAGAAGAGGAAGTTCTCGCCAGTACCGTAGAAGCTTTTGCTGAGACGAAATCCTGAGGAGGAGAAGGCGCCAAACATCTGGAAAGCAAGAGAGCTCTCAGCTGTAGCTGAACGGGAGATGGGAGTACCCCTTCCCAGTCTTGGTAATACCGGTTCCTTCTCGAGGGAAACTGAGTCCTTGGGGCAGAGTTTGGGGGAGAGGACCCCCCCCACACCAAGATCCTTTTGGAGAATGAGTTCTTACTAGCATTCTTTCATTTTCTCTTCAGTGAATTTTTCTTTTCTTTTTTTGTGTGTTTTGTTTTGTTTGGGGCCACACCCGGCTGTGCTCAGGCCTTTCGCCAAGGCTTGAGCTTGGCTCAGCTGCGTACAAGGCAAGTGCCCTCCCCAGCCCTTTAGTGACTTACTTTAATTTTGTTTTTGGAGTTGGGAATTCAACCCAAGGCCCCGTATATCAGAGCATGCACTCCCCCTCTAAGTACTTCCCCAAAAATAACATTTCCTAGTTTCAGTGTGCTTCCTTCCAAGGCCTGTTTAATACCAGTGTACATTTCCTATGAGACCCAGAATTGTTACTGGTTTTGGCATATGAATACACCATGGAGAGTTTGTGAGGCTCTCCCATGCTGGGTCTCATTCCCCTGACCCTGAAAGAGCCTCAAATGCAGCATTCTTGGGAAGGACGAGTAAAGAGAGGCTTCTAAAGTCTCAGGGCTAGGGGCTGGAGCGATAGCACAGCGGGTAGGGCGTTTGCTTTGCACGCGGCCAACCCAGGTTCGAATTCCAGCATCCCATATGGTCCCCTGAGCACCGCTAGGGGACATTCCTGAGTGCATGAGCCAGGAGTGACCCCTGTGCATCGCCGGGTATGACCCAAAAAAAAGCAAAAAAATAAATAAAATAAAATAAAATCTCAGGGCTAGGATGAATGGAGACGTTACTGAGACCGCTTGAGAAACTCAACGATCAACGGGATGATGATGATGATGATGATGATGATGATGATGATGATGATGATGATGATGATAATGATATTTCCTAAGGCAGTGAGTCCTCACCTGCTGCCTTTAATACTGTCACTGTCGCTGTCATCCCATTGCTAATCGATTTGTTCGAGCGGGCACCAGTAACGTCTCTCATTGAGAGACTTATTGTTTTTGGCATATCCAATACGCACAGGTAGCTTGCCAGACTCTGCCTCACAGGCTCGATACTCTTGGTAGCTTGCCGGGCTCTCCGAGAGGGGAGGAGGAATCGAACTCGGGTTGGCCACATGAAAGGCGGAAGCCCAACTGCTGTGCTATGGCTCCAGCCCCCCGCTGCTGCCTTTAATAATTTCTTGAAAACTGAGTTTAGGCAAAATGACATAGTAAAACTCAATTTTACACTCCAGGTGGGCTCGGGAGACCATAGGTGGTGCTGGTGATCAAACCTGGGTCAGCCATGTACAGGTAGGCAAACACCCTACCTGCTGTACTACCTTGGGCCCCTGCCATCAAACTTATTTAATTTTATTTTTTATTGAATCACCGTGAGATAGAGCAACCATCAAAGTTTTTTTTAATTTTTTTCCTTTTTTTTTTCTTTTTGGATCACATCCGGCAATAATCAGGGGTTACTCCTGGCATTGCACTCAGGAATCACTCCTAGCAGTGCTCAGGGTGCCATATGGGATGCTGGGAACCAAACCCAGGTCGACCGCATGCAAAGCAAACGCCCTACCCGCCATGCTATCGCTCCAGCCCCAGAGCAACCATCAAAGTTTTAAATAAAGACTTCAGGGGCTGGAGTGATAGCACAGCGGGTAGGGCATTTGCCTTGCACGAGGCCGACCCGGGTTCAAATTCCAGCATCCCATATGGTCCCCTGAGCACCGCCTGGGGTGATTCCTGAGTGCATGAGCCAGGAGTGACCCCTGTGCATTGCTGGGTGTGACCCAAAAAGCAAAAATAAATAAATTAATTAATTAAATAAATTAATAAAGACTTCAGGGGCCGGAGCGATAGCACAGTGGGTAGGCCTTTGCCTTGCATGCAGCCGACCCGGGTTCAATCCCCGGCATCCCATATGGTCCCCCAAGCACTGCCAGGAGTAATTTCTGAGTGCAAAGCTAGGAGTAACCCCTGAGCATTGCTGGGTGTGACCCAAAAAGCAAAAATAATAATAATAAAGACTTCAGGCCTGGAGAGATAACAGGCTAAACAGAGGTTCACGCATTTGCCTTGCAAGTGGCTGACCTGGGTCCCATCCCCAGCACCACCAGGAGTGATCCCCGAGCCGGGCCAGGAGTAAGCCCTGAGCACTGTCAGAGGTGGCCAAAAATAACCACATTCTAGATATATATAAAGATCCAAAACACTTCCAACCTTAAATAATTCATGTTCACCTCTGCCAGGTCAGGGTCACCCGGTTGGAGCCTGTCCTGCAATTTAGGCTACAAGGCCAACCAGTCCCGTTGATGGGGCCGGGCATGCTCACCTGGGCGTGACAGCCCAGCCACCCTTCAGCCTCGCAGGTACATCCCCAGGATGCGGAAAGAGACCAGCATCCCCAGAGAGACCCACCCGGAGCCAGTGTGCAAATCCCACACAGACAGCGGCTCTGCAGCTCATTGATTTCTCTTCCCATTAGCATCATAATGAAATGACGTTGGACTCATTATTCGGGGACCAGCTGCACAGAACATCAAGAACCGTGTTTGTAAGATGCTTCCCCCTCACTTCATAACATTTCAGGCACACAGGGTTGAAAAAGCGGGGGTGAACGGGCGGTGAGGGGACCACACTCCAGTGCTCAGGGCTTACTCCTGGCTCTGTACACAGGGGTCAATCCCTGCTGTTTCCTGAGACTGTTTGTAGTTAAGAGGGTCAAACTGGAGATGGTTGCCTGGAAGACAAGTGCCTTAACCCCTGTGTGACTCCCCACCCCCAGCTTCGTAGAGAAAAGTTAGAGTACAGTACACACACCCTCCACACAGTCAGCAGCCATGAATGTCTTCACTGTATTTACTGTCTGCTTTTTCTGACCTATTTGAAAGCAACTTATTATCATCCTCTACCCCTAAGTAGTTCAGCTCCTAAGAATGGGGGATCTGGGAGCCAAAGCAATAATACAGCGAGTAGGGCACTAATCTTACTCGGGGCTGACCTGGGTTTAATCCTGGGTGTCCCAAATGATCCCTCGGACCCGCCGGGAGTGATCTCTGAGTGTAGAGCCAAGAGTTAAACGCTAAGCATCTCCAGGGGTGGTCAAAAAACCAAAAAAGAATGAGGGTTGGGGGCCATCAGTGCAGTGGACGGAGTGCCTGCCTTGCACCCGACCAGCCCAGGGTCAAGCCCCAGCACCACATCTGGCTTCCTGAGCACCTTCGGGCATGGGCCTTAAGCCCAGCGCCAGGAGTCAGCCCTGAATACCACTACGTGTGGTCCCAAAACAAAGCCCAAGAATGGGGCTCTGTCTTACGTAACCACAACTGTACGTCCTCGCTCCAGAAAGTTAGCAGCAGGTCTGTGATAGTAGCGAGTAGCACTGGTGTGGGTTTGGAGTTGGAACACGGACAGACACGGAGTTCCTCCTGCTAGTTCTCAGGAGACATCTGTGGTTCCGGGGGATGAAAGCTGCTTTGCATGCGCTCTGAGTCTGTGGAGCTGTCTAAAACTGAACACTTTGAACAGCTAAGATTCTATGTCGTTTTCCAGGGCCTGGGGAGATGGTACAAGGGGGAGGGCGCTTGCCTTGCATGTGGCCAACCTGGGTTCAATTCTCAGCACCCGGGGGGCCAGGATGATAGCACAGCGGGTAGGGCGTTTGCCTTGCATGCGGCCGACCCGGGTTTGTTCCTCGGCATTCCATATGGTCCCCCGAGCACTGTCAGGAGTAATTCCTGAGTGCAGATCCAGGAGTAACCCCTGAGCATTGCAGGGTGTGACCAAAAAAGAAAAAAACCCGAAACAATCCTCAGCACCCATATAGTTCCCCAAGCACCGTAAGGAGTAGTGACCCCTGAGTGCAGAGCCAGGAGTCACCCTAAGTATCACCGGGTACAGCTTAAAGACCAGAAAAAGAGAGATGGGGGCTTGCATATACTGCCTGAGCCCACGTGCTGCTTGCACCCACGTGGCCGAGCACATGCGGTGCCCGAGCACATGTGTCGCCTGCATCTCCCCTCTTGAGATGTGTACTTTCATGCTTTCATGTCTAGTGCTAGGGTATGTGTAAAGCTCTCTCCACCCTTGGAGAAGCCCGCGTTTTCTCTTGAGCGTGTTACTCTTACTTTTCCCTTTCTCTTAACCCTTCCTCCTCCCCTCAAAAAGCCTCTAAATAAAATCTGTTTACTTAAAAAGAGAGAGAGAGAGAGAGCGAGAGCGAGAGAGAGAGAGAGAGAGAGAGAGAGAGAGAGAGAGAGAGAGAGAGAGAGAGAGAGAGGGAGGGAGGGAGATGGGGCTGGAGAGATAGTACAGCGGGGTCCACCTAAGTTCGATCCCCGGCACCCTGCGTGGTTCCCCAAGCTTCCCCAGGAGTGATCCCTGAATGCAGTGCCAGGAATATGCCCTAAACTCCACCAGGTATGGCCGCAAGACAAATAAACAAGAGTGAGAGATTCTAGAGGTTCTCTCACCTGTATTCTATTTCTCTGTCTAGAAGGACCAGACAATTTGGGGTTTTTGTTGTTGTTGTTTTTAGGTCACACCCAGTGATGCTCAGGGGTTACTCCTCTCTCTACCCTCAGGAGTGTGGAGTGCTCGGGGGACAATGTGGGGTGCTGGGGATCGAACCTGGGTCAGCTGCATGCAAGGCCAACGTCTTGCAGCTGTTTTCCCCCATGTGACAGGGGGGAGGGGGCTCCTGTCATAAACTCTGCTGATGGCAGCGGCAGGACCACCAAGGGGCTGCTGTGGGGAGCAGAGTGCCTTAACCAAGGGGACAGTGCCCCGGTCAGCAGCCGAGGAAGGGGCTGCCCCAGGGGGAGCGGCTTCTGCCTCACACAGCATCCGTCTTGAGGAAAGAGCTCCTGGACCCGGGGAACGGGGGCGGGGGGTGCCCTTGGGCTCTCTCCCAGCTCTAGCATATTTTTCCCACAGAAAAGCAGTTAGAAGCAGCCTCCCTTTCCTGCCCACCTGAGTCCCCGTCGGACAGGTGACAGCCCTGGTCAAACTCCTCTATAAACCGCAGGGTTCCTGCAGGGCCACGTCCCGCCGTCACCCCACCATCCTTTCCTCACCGAGGGAATGTTCTCCAGTGGGCAGCCCCGCCCGCTCACCTGCCCGTCCTCGTCCCTCAGGGCCAGCAGCACGGGCCCACTCCGGCCCTCCATCTGCCGGTACAGGTTCCGCAGGCTGAAGCCGTCCCTCCACGTGCAGAAGCCCAGGCTCCAGGAATGGCCGGTGACTCGGGGGGGCAGGTAGCGGCAGAGCTGGAGCAGGGGGACAGGGCTGTCGGTGTGGTAGGGGCACCTCCCTCCCGTGCCCCTCCCTCACCTACTCTGTGTCCTAAGGGGCGTCCGGGCACGGGCCCTATCGGCAGGGGCTTCACCGCCTTGCCAGGGGCCCTTGCACAAAAAAGTTGCTTGTTCCCATATTACAGATGAGGACACTGAGGCTGCGGGGAGTAAAGCAAGCTGCCTAAACCATGTGGTGAGCTGTGGGAGGCAGGATGAGTCTCAGTAGATAGTGCAGGTCTCCTGGGTCAGGCCTTGGGCCCAGTCCTCAGCTATCCCCCTTTTCTCAAAAAAAAATTAAGCTCATGTGGGGGGCCAGAGCGATAGCACAGCAGGTAAGGTGTTTGCCTTGCATGCAACTGGCCCAGGTTCAATCCTCAGCATCCCATATGGCCCCCTGAGCACCACCAGGAGTGATTCTTTTTTTTTTCTTTTTGGGTCATACCCAGCGATGCACAGGGGTTACTGCTGACTTTACACTCAGGAATTACTCCCAGCGGTGCTCGGGGTCCATATGGGATGCTGGGACTCGAACCCTCGGCGGCTGCGTGCAAGGCAGACGCCCTACCTGCTGTGCTATCGCTCAGGCGCCAGGAGTGATTCTTATTTTTTTTTTTCTTTTTGGGTCACACCCGACACTGCACAGGAGTTACTCATGGCTCTGCACTCAGGACTCAGGAATCACCCCGGCAGTGCTCAGGGGACCATATGGGATGCTGAGAATCGAACCCAAGTCAGCCGCATGCAAGGCAAATGCCCTACCCGCTGTGCTATTGCTCCAGCCCCGCCAGGAGTGATTCTTAAGTGCAGAGTCAGGAGTAACCCCTGAGCATTGCTGGGTGTGACTCAAAAAGCCAAAAAAAAAAAAAAAAAAGCTCATGTGGGTCATAAGTGAGTGAAGAGTAGAACCAGGGGCCATCTCAGTCCCAGGCCTCTCTCTGCCAGGCCATCCCACAGAGAGCAGCTGGACCAGCACAGACGCCCTCCCAGCCTCCCGCCTCCCTCCCTGCCCGCCTGGGCTCGGCTCCGGGGACTGGCTCTCCCTTAGAATCTGCTTGTTTCAAGATAAGGAAATCCTTCTGGGTCGTCCTCCAGGAAGAGCACAGAGAGGAGCCCTGATTTGCCCCGGATGCCCCAAGGGCGCGGGCGGAGCTGAGCAGAGCAGCCCCAGGGCAGCGGGAGCCGGCTAGAGGGGGCTGAGATGCTGCGCCTTAGGCCGGACCGGACCGAACCTGCCTGATCTCCGCCGCCCCCAGAACCTGGCTGGCCTCTGCCAACTGGGGCTCCCAGGGCTCTGCTGGGGGCGGGCTGGGCTCGGGGCCGGGGCCGGACTCTGTCTGGGTGTCCTCTTCCTCCTGCTCCTCTTCCTCTGCAGACTGTGAGTCTTCCACCTGGCTGGGCTGTGGAGACAGACCTGGAGTCACCAGCTTCCACTTCTCCCACCTTTGCCCTCCCCCAACACTGAGCCAGAGCCCGCAGCCCCCTCCCTCCCCGGCCTCTCACCAGCCGGGTGTAGCGCCAGCGACTTTTCATTGTCCCTTCCGAGCTGAGTGCGCAGCCCTGCCAGGGGAGGGAGGAGGGAGCACCCGCCGGCCACACCTGGAGATGAGAGGAAACGCCACGCACCCACTGGACTCTGTCGCCGCCCTTTGCTCCCGCTGCCCCGTCCCTCCCAGGCCAGGTTGTCACTGGGTGGGTCTGTGAGGTCAGCGGGCACTCGCTCTGCATTTAAGGACGCGCTTGCGGAGAGGTGGGTCAGACACACACCCTCGCTGTCCGGGCCGCTGGGAGAGCTCCTTGGCCCGGTTCCCCCCTCCCCCCCAGAAGCTCTGCTCAGGAGCCTTGGACCCACAGCCGCTGGAGCGCAGGACCCTCTGGTTCTCTGTGAGTCTGGATAGGTCGCTTTGCATGCTGGTCCTCGGTTGCCCCTCCCCACCATGGAGTATGTGGGACCAGAACACTGCTGGCCTCTGGGAGTCGAGGGCTGGGGTACAGCACTTGTGTTGCAACACGGCTGACCCAGATTCAGTTCCCAGTACCACACACGGTCCCGGCCCCCCAAGTACCACCAGCAGTGATGCCTGAGCGCTACCAAGTGAGGTCCCCAAACCAAAACACTAAGATAAAGCGGAAGTTGGAGCTGGAGCAATACTATAGTGGCTAGGGCACTTGCATTGCACACTGCCCATCCGGGTTCGAGCCCAGATGGTCCCCCAAGTCCCACCAGGAGTGATGGTGGAGAGTGACCCCTGAACACAGAGCCAGGAATAAGCCCTGAGCACAGTTGCGTGTGGCCTCCCAGGAGAAGAAAGTTGACGAATATGCTGCAGTTATTTGGGGGAGTCGGGTGGGGGGAGGGGGCCACACCCAGTGGTGCTCAGGGATCAAGTGATGCCAGGACATAATCTCAGGGGCTTCATACGTACAAAACCGGTATATAAATCACCGAGCCACACCCGCAATCTTCATAGTTCTTGACAAATTCTTCCAACAAGGCTTTCCAGGTGTTTCAAGCTGACCCGTGTCCAGATGTCTCTAGGGAATCGCAAGGTACTTTTTCTTCCT
Organism: Sorex araneus; assembly: GCF_027595985.1. NCBI lineage: Eukaryota > Metazoa > Chordata > Mammalia > Eulipotyphla > Soricidae > Sorex > Sorex araneus. The sequence continues at coordinate 120,386,848 of NC_073306.1, read as the reverse complement.
ATTTGGGGGCTCTTAGGGGGGACACACCATGCAGTGCTCGGGGTCCACATAACCTGGGCCTCTGGGGCCAGAGCCAAAGCGCAGGGGTAAGGCGCTCGCTTTGCCTGCAGACGTCCAACCCAGGTTTGATCTCTGGGATCCCACACGGTCCTCTGAGCACCAGCAGGAGTGATTCCTGAACGCAGGGCAGGATAACCCCTGAGTATCACTTGTGTGTCCTCCCCAGAAAACCAACCAACCCACAAACTTGGGTTCCTACAGACAAAGGATATTCTCAGTCCGTTAAGCTATTTCTGCAGCCTGGTCATTCTTTTTCCTTACTTTCATTTTTCTTTTCTTTTCTCTCTCTCTACTCCTTCCCTCCATCCTTTTTTTGTATCTTCTTTTTTCTATCTCTCTCCCCTCCCTCTCTTCCTCCTTCCTTCTTTCTCTTTCTTTCTTCTTTCCTTTCCTTTTCTTTCTTTCTTTCTTTCTTTCTTTCTTTCTTTCTTTCTTTCTTTCTTTCTTTCTTTCTTTCTCTCTCTCTTTCTTTCTCTCTCTTTCTTTCTCTTTCTTTCTTCCTTTCTTTCTTTCTTTCTTTCTTTCTTTCTTTCTTTCTTTCTTTCTTTCTTTCTTTCTTTCTTCCTTTATTTCTTTCTCTTTCTCTCTCTCCCCTCCCTCCCTTCCTCCTTCCTTCTTTTTCTTTCTTTCTTACTTCCCTTTCTTCTTTCCTTTTCTTTCTCTTTCCCTTTCTTTTTTTTTTTTTTGCTTTTTGGGTCACACCCGGCGATGCACAGGGGTTACTCCTGGCTCTGCACTCAGGAATTACCCCTGGCGGTGCTCAGGGGACCATATGGGGTGCTGGGAATCGAACCTGGGTCAGCCGAGTGCAAGGCAAATGCCCTCCCCGCTGTGCTATTGCTCCAGCCCCTCTCTTTCCCTTTCTTTCTTTCTTTCTCTTTCTTTCTTTCTTTCTTTCTTTCTTTCTTTCTTTCTTTCTTTCTTTCTTTCTTTCTTTCTTTCTTTCTTTCTCTCTCTCTCTCTTATTTTTTTTCTGTCTTTCTCCCCTGCCCCTGTGGAGGGAGACTCCCAAGCAGTGCTCAGGGATTCTGGGGTCACTTCTGGGCCAGACAGCCCAGTGTTTGGGCCAGCGATCCAGTGCATTCAGTGTCACTCTGATCAGTCGTGCTGGGCCACCAGGCCTACACCCAGCAGAGCAGGGCAGAGGCCAGGCAGCGGCAGGGACTAGCCCAGGACCTGGCGCATACCCAGCCTGCAACCCTCACTCCTAAGCTTTTTCACCCCTGGCCCCCTCCAGGGTAATTTCTCTCTAACCATCATGTCTCACACCCTCAGGAGAGTGTGCGCTCTGCCTGCAGGAGGCCTGGTCGCATCCCTGACACCCCACAGAGCCCCGAGCATCGTCAGAATAACCCCAACCACTGAGCCCCGAGTAGCCCCTGAGCACCGAGTTGGGGGGGTGACCCAAAAAACAAAAGAGAAAAAAAGAAGTCTCACAACCTCAAACGGCAAGAAAACTGTCGCTCGCAGCTTCACAGCAGCAGATGGCAGGGTGGGTAAGAGGCACAGGCTCTGCACGCAGGGACTCAGATTCTGGTTTACTCACTTGCTCTGTGACCTTGAGCAAGAGGCTTCACGCCCCTGTGCTTCAGGCTCCTCTTCTGTAAAAACTGCACCTGCCTCCAGCGCTGCTGCCTCGGGAAAATGGAGAGGATGACCAGGGAGCCTTCTGGCCCTTCGTCCAGTGAGGGGCCAGCCCCAGGACCTGGTGTCTGGTTGCCGGAGAGATGACAACACTGGGCCCGGGAGACAGCACAGAAACTAAGGCTCCTGCCCGCCAAACACTCCCCCTCCAAATAAAATCCTTTTTTAAAACAAAAGTAGGGGCTGGAGTGATAGCACAGCGGGTAGGGCGTTTGCCTTGCACACGGCTGCCTGGGTTCGATTCCCAGCATCCCGTATGGTCCCCTGAGCACTGCCAGGAGTAATCCCTGCGTGCAGAGAGCCGGAGTAACCCCTGAGCATCACCAGGCGTGACCCAAAAAGAAAAAAAAAAAAAAAAGTAGGGGCCAGAGAGAGAGTGCAGGGGTGAAGGCGCATGCCTGTGCAAGGCTGACCCTGCATCAGATGTGGTCCCTGGAGCCCTGCCAGGAGTGACCCCTGAGCACAGAGCCAGGAGTAAGTCCTGAGCACTGTGGGATGTTGCCCCCAAACAAATAATAACACCCTCCACCCCTGGCACTGCCTTTTCCAGGGATCCCGGGCTTGGATCTCGGACAAGTAGCTCCCGCAGTCTCCTCTGGCCCCTCTGGGACGGAACCGATCACTGCCAGAGGGGAAAGGAGCGAGGAGCCTGTGGAAATGTACTCACCCTGCCACGCCCCGTCCCACCCGAGGACACAGGTTTGATGACACCTCCCTCCCGGCCCCCGCTGAGGGCCCCTCCAGAGCCACCCTGCTCACCTGGTGTTCTGGAGGCAGGGGCTTTAGCTCTGCACCCTGCCGCCCCGCTGTGCAGGCACCTCTGCCCCCAGGGGCGCTGGGCCCTCCCCCTGCCTCTTATGCCGGCCCGGAGGGTGGCAGGCCCTGGCCCTGCGCCCGCTCCGGTTCCAGCTGGGAAAGCCTGGCAGGGGGTGTAGTCACCATCAGCAACTCAAACCCCACAAGCACACACAAACAAGACCTCGTCACGGCTCTGCCCCCAGGCTCTGCTCTGTCACCGATGAACTGGTCTGACCATGACCCTCCACCCCTCCACCCGCCGAGGCCTGGCTCCCTCCCCCTCAGGGGTGCAAACGCTACAGGGAGTCATTCTGAGGGTTCCCAGCCATCATCCCTTGCCACGGGGGAGGCTCTGGGCAGGGAGGTGGGGAGGACAGTCCTGCTTCCCTTTCTTGACGGGGTGCAGAATCTTTCCTTGGGGGACCTGGCACGCCATGAGGCTCCATCCTAGCTGGGGGGCGGGCATCTCCTGCTGTCACTGAATCTGAACCACGGTTGGAAGGGCCGTCAGCGACCCCAGGGCGGGCTCCCCCAGAAGATATGCCCACCAGGGGGTCTCTGTGAGTGGGGTGGGCACCCACTGTCTTGCTCCCTCTTCGCACAGCCCTGCCAGAGACCCCTCCTTCCCGTGGGACGGGCCCTGTGCTCCGCCCCTCTGCAGAGCTGTCACAGATCTGGTGTTGTGGGCAAAACAGGCAAGTGAAGGTCCCTGTTGTCACCCGAAACACGGCTGTTGCAGTGTGTGTGGTGACTGTCAACGGCTCAGTGCCAAGTGGAGCAGAAAGGGACGGTCGCACAGACCCTGCCCCGCTGCAACACAAATACTGCTTTAGGCCAGAGAGACAGTGGGGTCGGCACAGGGCAGGGGTGCGCAGTGCGGGGATCAAACCAGGACCCGGGGGCTCTACAGCCTGGCCTGCGCCCCTCTGCCCCGAGTGACTCCCTGACTACCCAGGGTAACTGCTCCCTAACCACCAGGCCTTCCAGCCTCGGCAGGAGAGATGGCCCCACCTGCCAGAGGACGGGTCGTCCCTGCCCAGGAAGCCTGGACTTCCTCACAGCTGGGCTCCCCGAGTTGGGTCGGATCGGGGAGAGGGTGCCGGGCAGAGAGGTGGGCCTTTGATGACTACAGCGGACGTTGATTTCTTCTCCCCACTCTCTGTCCTCCAGTGTGGAAACGTGAAAAAGTGACAGCAGGACCTGGCAGGAATAATGATCCCCTGTAAGAGACCTAAAAACCTTTCACTTTGGGTGGGAGACTCAGGCGCCCTGGCCGGCATGGTCCCCCTGCCCTGGGTGGTGGGCCCCCGAAAACATAGCGGGACAAAAGCGTCCACAGTGGGATTCGAGAGCCGCCGTGCCTGGCACCCCAGCGCGCCTTTCTCCAGCACCACACCAGACCCGGCCTCCTCAGAACCCCGCGGCAGTGCCGGGAAGCAACTTCAGCACCCAGTGAGGAGGGAAAAGGCTGATGGAACAGCCTCTCCGTGGAGGATTTCTAAGTCTAACCGAGTTTTGCAGGGCCAGAGCAACAAGGAGGCACTTGCCTTGCACATGGCCAACCTGGGTTTGATCTCTGGCACCCCATATGGTCCCTCCAGCTCACCAGGACTGATCTCTGAGCACAAAACCAGTAAGCCCTGAACACCATTAAGCATGGTCCCCAAGCCTAATAATAATCACTGTATCACTGTCATCCTGTTGTTCATCGATTTACTCGAGCAGGCACCAGTAATGTCTCCATTTGTCCCAGCCCTGAGATTTTAGCAGCCTCCCCTTACTCGTCTTTCCCAACGATTGGAGGCTCTTTTCAGGGTCAGGGGAATGAGACCTGTTATTGTTGCTGTATTTGGCATATCGAGTATGCCACGGGGAGCTTGCCAGGCTCTTCTGTGTGGGTGTGATACTCTCAGCAGCTTGTTGGGCTCTCTTATGATGATGTATCCAGGAATATGTTCACTCATGCGTGAGGCTCAGCCCGAGCATGTGGAAAGCAGCCTGGAGCGTGGCGGTGGTTGGGTAGTGGAGGTCGGCTGCCAGGGCTGAGTCTCTTGGGGCGGGGGGGGGGCTCTCACCCACCCCCCTCTGGGGTGCCCCTGGTGCGGAGTCCAGTGGCATGGTTATGTGGGGCCTCATTTTATGCTCCCTTCTGGGAGAAGCAGCCGTGAGTTCTGGAGGGTGGCCGATGAGATTATCTGGTGTCGGCAGGAGATGGCTTATGGGTGTGACCCCCGGGTCACTGGAGATTGGGGGAAGCAGGCAGAGGATCTCTGCTCCCAGGTCCCGTTGAGCCCAGAGTCCAAGTTCACAAAGTTCCGCATTATCTGAGTTCTATGGGACTTCACTCATGCCTGAGCATGTGGAAAGCGGCCTGGAGCGTGGCAGCAGTTGGGTAGTGGACGTCAACTGCTGGGGCTGGGTCTCTTGGGGCGGGGAGAGCTCTCACCAGCCCCCTCTGGGGTGGTCCTGACGCGGAGTCCGGTGGCATGGTTATATTTTTGTTTTTGTTTTTGGGTCACACCCGGCGATGCACAGGGGTTACTCCTGGCTCTGCACTCAGGAGTCACCCCTGGCGGTGCTCAGGGGACCATATAGGATGCTGGGAATTGAACCCGGGTTGGCCGCATGCAAGGCAAACGCCCTACCCGCTATGCTATTGCTCCAGCCCCAGGACCCCCACTATTTTATCAATAGGAAAAGGAAGGGAAGAAGTGAAGGATGGGGCAGCCCCGCCGGGAGCTGGCCTTGGTATCTGCTGTCCATACCAGCTCTGTCTGGTCTTTCTCCTAACACCCGCCTTCCAGCTCCACTGACCTTCTCACCCCTTGAATGTCTACGAAGCTTGCTGCTCCTTCAGGGCCTGGCCCTTGCTCTTCCCTCTGCCTGGAATTCTCCAACTCCTGCTCAGAGAAGTTTCTTTGATTTTATTGAAAACAGATCCCCTACCAGCTGCTACCCCTACCAACTTCTTCCTCAGCCAGTATTTGGCTTCTTTTGTCATTTGCATTAAAAAAAAGTTAAAATAATCACCTCTGTGAAGTCTTTTAGCATTTCATCTCTAAACTTTCCATCATGTTGGTCAATTTAAGAGCTTGAATGGGGAGGGGCAGAAGCAACAGTAGGGTGCTTGTTTTGCAAGTAACCTACCCCAGGTTCGATCCTGAGCACTCCAAAGGGTCCCCTGAGCACCACCAGGAATGATCCCTGAGCCAAGAGCCAGGACTGAGTCCTAAACACAGCCAGCTGTGGTCCAAAATCAAACCAGAAGAGGGAAAAAAAAGAAAGAGCTTGAAGTGGGAGAAATGAAAAATTTCCACTGGATGATCCGCATTTATATTTCTTCTCTCTGATTCTTACCATCATTGAATGCTTCCAAATTCTGGAGTGGAGCTTCACACCGCATCACAGGGCTGGAGCTGGACCTGACACAATAGCACCATGGCTTCTGGAATTGTGGGGATGGAGTGTCCAGTTTCAAAATCGTCCCAATCCTGCAACTCATTCCCAAGCTCTGGAACCTGGGCAGGTGTTTCGTTTAGCCACTACTGGGTGATAAGCCACCCCCACAATTTAGTGGCTTCAAACGATATCTATTTTGCAGCGGAACAGGGTCTGTAGGAGTGTTCATTTCTATTGCACTTGCCTCCGCGGCTGCATCTCCTGAAGGTGCACTCAGGGGTGAGGCTGGTTGTGGGCACCCGCGCAGGAAGACCATCACATGGTCTGTCTGTGGTGCCCACACTTCCTCCCAGCGCGGTGGCTCTGGGCGAGGGGAGTGGAGGCTGGGCAGAGCTGTAGGTAGGGACTTTCATGAGGTATAGTGAAGTCACGCGGTCATTCCCTTTGTGACAGACGCAAAACTCGACTTAGGTTCAAGGGGAGAAAACAGTGACCCTGACATTCAGTGGGGACAGGGTGAGAGCCACACCAGGCTGAGAACTACAGAGATCCAGAGGTTGCTTTCGAAAACCCAGCCAGCCACCAGGAGGGATGCTGCTAACCTTTGTGGATTCTCGTCCTTCGATGAGTGCCAAGCAGGGGCTATGACAGTGAGTGCCTGGGACAGGAAGTCACAGCCTCGCTGGCAGCAGATGGTGCTCTTCCTGCCTATGAGTAACCCAGCAGACGTCCTTCGTAGAGAGAAATTTTTTTTTGGGGGGTGCACACTATACCCAGTGATGCTCAGGGGTTACTCCTGGTTCAGCACTCAGGGATCACTCCTAGCAGTGCTCAGGGGACCATATGGGATGTGAGGGATTGAACCCAGGCTTCCTACACACTATACTATTTCTCTGGCCCTAGAGATAAATATTTGGGCTGGAATGATAGTGCAGTGGGTAGGGCACTGGCCTTGCATGCAGCTGACCTGGGTTCAATCCCCTTCTGGGCTCTATTCCCTGCACATCATCTGGTCTCCCAATCTCTGCCAAGTGTAATTCTTGAGCACAGAGTCAGGAGTCACACCCTGAGCACCACCGGGTGTGGCCCAAACAAACAAACATATAAGATGTAATTAACTTTAAAATATGTATTACTGGGTTGGGCATTTTCCTTGCACATGGTCAACCCAGGTTTGATCCCCTGCGTTCCCCCAAGCCTGCCAGGGGTGATCCCTGAGAGCAGAGCCAGGAGTAAGCCCTGAGCACTGCCGGTGTGACGCCAAAACAAAAATCAAACAAACCATGTATTATTTTGTTTTGGAATCACATCTGGTGACATTCAGAGGTTATTCCCGGCACCAAGCTCATTCCTGGAGGTGCTGGCAACTACGTGGTGTTGGGGATAGAACAGAGGTCAATGGCATGGAAAGCAGATGATCTGAACTTTCCTCTGTCTTCTTGGACCCCATTTATTACGTTTTTGCATTATTTTCTTTTTGGGTCACACCCGGTGATGTAAAGGGGTTACTCCTGGCTTTGCACTCAGAGCACTCCTGGCGGTGCTCAGGGGACCGTATGTGATGATGGGACTCGAACCTGGCCCGGGTTGGCCGCGTGCAAGGCAAGTGCCCTACCCTCTTATCGCTCCAGCCCCAATGTTTCTGCATTTTATTTTTTTTTTATTTTTATTTTTATTTATTTATTTTTTTTTTTGCTTTTTGGGTCACACCTGGCAATGCACAGGGGTTACTCCTGGCTCTGCACTCAGGAATTACCCCTGGCCATGCTCAGGGGACAATATGGGATGCTGGGATTTGAACCCGGGTCAGCCGCGTGCAAGGCAAACGCCCTACCCACTGTGCTATCTCTCCAGCCCCATGTTTCTGCATTTTAATAATATGTATTTTATGTATTCCTGGGTGAGGAGCGCAGCCTGTGGTCCACATCCCCACGGGAGCTGTGTCAAGCCAAGCCACGCCCACCTTGCTTGCTAGAGTTTGTGGCCAGAGCTGAGGTGAAGGGACCTGCCTTTGCATGTGGCCAGCCAGGGTCTCATCTCCAGGCATGGCATGTGCTCCCAGCCCCGCCAGGGGTCACTCCTGTGCACAGAGTCAGCAGTAGCCCCTGAGCACCGCTGCAGGCAGCCCTGCCGGCCACCCCCTGCCACATTGTGTAGCCCATCTCTGACAAGTGCAGCTCTGTATGGCTCAGTGCCCTCCAGCCGCCTGTGGTCAGGGGCCAGGAGAGGGTGGGGACCCCCACCCCCCTGCAGGGTTTGCCGAGAGCCTGAAGTGGAGGTTCCTTTCCTGGCTGGGAGAGTCTGAGGGGACACTCAGGGGCGGGAGGAGGCTCTCAGTCTCAAACGCGCTCAGAGGGGGAAGACCACGTGTCTGGAGGGCAACCACTGGAGGTGGGAGAGGAGGGACAGGGACACGTGCCGGCTGTGTGACAAGGGTTGGAGGAAGCAAAGAAATGGGACTGGGAGGAGAAAGAAGGAGAAAAACGGGCGCGAGGAGGGAAAGAAAGACCTGGAAAAGGAGCGGGCAACGGGGAAGGTGGGGGGGGGGGATGGAGAGCGGGGTGGAAGGAGAGGGCGCCCGGGCTAAGCACAGCCCCGCGCCCCCTCCCTGGGGCAGCAAGAGGTGCCACCCTGAGGGGGTGTGGCCGGGGAGGACCACCGCGGCTCTGCCCGGCTCCGGCTCGGTGTCTGCGAGCAGCCGCGCGGAGGGGGCGGAGGGAGGGGCGGGGAAGGTGTGACAGACACTCGAGGAATCAACCACGAGTGTTTGCTGCTCGGGGCAGCGCGCGAGGAGACGCCGCGGCGCACCGGGACAGCGGGCGCGCGGGTGCAGCCGGGGCCGGCGGCCGCTCCGCGAGCATCTCCGGACCGACTTCGGCTCGGGTCGCCTCCTGGGTCGCCGCCGGCGCGCGGGGCCGAAACTCGGGGGGCGGGGGGCCGGGGCGAGGTGGGCGTGTGTGCCTGGGGTGGGTGGGGGGTGGCCCGCGGGCAGCCGAGGCCAGGCGGGCAGAGCCGGGCACACCCCCCTTCCCGGGTGGTGCGGGGCCGGAGCCGCCGCGGCGGAGGCCCGGGAGGGTCGGGGGGCCCGCGACCCGACGGCGCGTCCGTGCGCCCGGCGCTCCCCGTCCGTACAATGGGGTAACCGCTCGGGCTTTGTAAGGTGGAGGGGGCGGAGCGCGCGCGCACTCGGCGCGGACGCACGGAGCGGGGGGCCCGAGCGTGTCTATGGATGCCGGCTGCTCGGACCCGGGCTCGGCCGGGCCCGCGCCGGGGAGCCCCCCGTCCCGCCGCGCGCGCGGCTCGGGCCCGGACGCCGGGCGCCGGGGCGGGCCGGCCGGGGGCGCGGCGGAGGCGCCGGGCGCGCAGGCCGCGGCCGCCCGGGCCCGCCTGACCCTCGAGGGGGTCGCTGTTGCCTCGCAGATCCCTCCCTCGCTCGCCGCCCGCGTCCCTCCCTGCCTCTCCCGCCGCGTCCGCCTTTTGTTCGCCGAGCCGCGCGCCCCCGAGCCGAGGCGGCGGGGCGGGGAGCTGGCGGGGCTGCGCGGGGGGCGGGCCGCGCCGGGCGGAGCCGGGGCCCGGGCGGCCGCGGGACTCGGAGCCGGCGAGGGCGACCGTCGCGCGAGCAGCCGCGGGCCGGGCGCGCTGCGGGGGCGCGGCGAGGCGGCGGGGGCGGGCGCGGGGCGCAGCCGGAGCCGGAGCCGCGGTGCCTGGCGGCGCTCGGGGCGCGCGCTGCGGGCGCAGAGCAGCGGGGAGGCCGTGCGACGGGGCTCGGGGCCCGAGCGCAGCCCCGGGAGCGAGGCGGGCCGGGAGGAGCCGCGGCGGGACCCTCCGCAGGGGCGCGGCGGCCGCGCGGGCCCGGGCCATGCTCGCCGCCTGCTGAGGCCGCCGGAGGCCGCGATGGAGGCGGCGGGGGAGCCCCCCGCACGGGGCTGCGGCCCCCCGCCCGCGCCCGCGCCGGAGAGGAAGAAGAGCCACCGCGCGCCGTCGCCAGCTCGGCCCAAGGACGTGGCCGGCTGGTCCCTGACCAAGAGCCGGCGCGGCCCAGGCTCGGGCGCCGCCGCCGCCGCCTGCAGCGCCGCGTCCTCGGCGCGGCCGGAAAAGAAGGGGCGCGCGGTGGCGCCGGGCGCGCGGGGCGCCGGGGCGCGGGTGGCCGGGGTCCGCTCCGGCGTGCGCGCCAAGGGCCGTCCGCGCCCGGGCCCCGGGCCGCGCCCGCCGCCGCCGCCGCCCAGCCTCACCGACAGCAGCTCCGAGGTGTCGGACTGCGCGTCTGAGGAGGCGCGGCTGTTGGGCCTGGAGCTGGCGATGGGCAGCGACGCCGAGTCGGCGGCGGGCGCCCCCCGGCCGGGCCAGCCGCCCGCGCCCGCGCCGCCGCCCGCGCCGCAGCCCCCGCGGCCGCCCGCCTCGCCCGACGAGCCGTCGGGGGCCGCGTCGTCGGCGGGCAGCAGCCGCCTGCCGCTCAGCGCCTCGCTGGCCTTCTCCGACCTCACCGAGGAGCTGCTGGACTGCGGGCCCGGCGGCTTCGTGCGGGAGCTGGAGGAGCTGCGCTCCGAGAACGACTATCTCAAGGTGGGGGCGCCCCGCCGGAGAGGGGTGGGCGCGGGGACCCCTGGGCGCGCGCGCAGCCCCCTCCTGCTTCAGGTCGGGGATCCTCGGGCGGCAGGGAGTGGGGGGCGATTCGGAAGGAGGGGCTGGGGGAAACTGCGTCGGGTTTGCCTGACTTGGAATGCGGGGGCCTCGGGGCGAGGGTCCCCCGAACCGTTGCTGTTGTGTGTTGGTGCCCCCCCCCGCCCGTGCATCCAGGCCCAGCCTTCACCCGGGGTGTTCCCCAGGGCGGGCCTGTCCCCGCCTGCCCCGCTGGGCGCCTCCCGTTTGAAAGCGGGACATCTGGGAACATCCCCTTGGCTGCAGCCCCACTTCCGCCCCCTCTAACGGTCTCCCCGCCTGGGAGGAGGATGTCGCGGGAGGGAGATGCTTTCCGCGGCACTTCCAATCCCGCAGACCCGGGGCGGGCGCCGGCCTCGCCGCTGCCCTGCGGACCTGCCCCCGGGGCAGTGAGAGGGGGCCCTGCCCCTCGCAGTCTGCCCTCCCCTGCCCTTCCCCGAGGAGGAAAGGGGACATCGCTCCCTCGGGGAGCACATCCCTCGTCCCCGCTTGGAGTGGGCGGGAGCACATGGAGGCTGCAGGCCAGGGGTACAGCTGGGAGTTTCTGGGCTGCATACGCCACCCACAAGCCCCGGCTGGGCAGGCAGGAGGCTTGGGAAGAGGCTGGAGTGTTTTTTCTCCCCTTGTGCATGGCCGGGCACACGCGCAGCCGGCCCTGGCCCAGCGCCACCAAGTCAGCAGCCCTCAGCCGGGCACTGCCGAGCCTCGCCGGCAGCTCCGCTGACCAAAGGGGGTTCCTTCTCTTGAGTTTTGGGGGCCCGTTTGCGTGCACCTCTGTCCCCACTTCCCCCCGGATCTGCCCTGGGCCTGTGTTCCATTAAGTGCTTGTGGCACAGGTCAAGGCTGGTCTGGGTCCAATCATCCGCCCCTTTGCCTCGCAGCTAAGCCAGATCTCAGTTTCCGCCTCTGTGAAATGTCAGGGTGTCTCTTTCCACATGCCCCCCGCGTTGTTGGCGGGCTGGGGTTCAGTCAGCACCTACGTCTTCAGATGCCTGTGGGGAATGGAGGGCCAGTGGGTCGGGGCTGGCCTGGGGGCCCCCACTGCAAGCATGGGCCAGACTAGGGTACCCCTGCCCCGTCCCCCCTCCCCGCCCCCCCTCTCCCCCCCACCGTCTGCGGTTTCATGCTCAGGCTTCGGCCTGACACTGCCTGTGGGAGCTGGAACTTCTCAGCTGTGTGATCTGTGGGCAACTTTTTTAGTGTCTCAAGTCCTTGGCTTCCTTGCCAGAAGGGGTGTCGTGCATTGTTCACCCTGGGGTCAGTAAGATAATGCCCGAGGCCCACGTGCCCCACTGTTGCACTGTTACACCTCATGGGAGCTGCCATGTCCCCTGTGGATTCTCTGGGGCAGAATTGCATCTCCTTCTGCTGGTGGGTCATTCCTGTCTCTTTCCCCCTGGCCTTGCAGTTATTCATTTATTGGCTTTTTAAAAATTGTGTCAGGCTGGCGGCCACACCTGTTGTGCTCAGGGGCTGTTCTGGCTCAGTGCTCAGGGGTGACCCGCGGCAGTGCTCAGGGGACAGTGCTCAGGGGACCATAGGCAGTGCCGGAGATTGAATGGGGGTGGACTGCACACACGGCAGGCGCCTTCACTGGGTTTTACCTCTCTGGCTTCTGCTCACTGACTCCTGAATGCCCACCAAGGACTGGGCACTAACTGGGCCGAAGCAGTGGGTGGACAATAAAGGTCAGCGCGGGTTCGGATGGGGCCGGGGAAGGACACTGTGCCCTCCTGGCACGTGAGAGCAGAGCCAGCACCGAGGAGGGGGAAGACGGAGCATGCCGAAGGAGCTGGAGGGAACATTCCAGGCCATGGCACCTGGGAAAAAAACCTGTCCATCGCAGGAACAGCAGGGAGAGTGGACGCTCGAGAGCGGCAGGCGTTGGTGGGGGAGGTTGCCTGCTTCTTGTTTGGGGACCGCAGGCCTGTGGTTCGTCTGGGAACCTCTCGAGAGTGTTGTTTATGCCGGCCTCGGCGGCCAGTGTGGAGAGCTCAAGGCAGTGGACGTGGCTGGAGTGCGTGGCCTGAGCATGACAGCGCCGGGCTGTGCCCAGGTGCTGTTTGCTCGCCGTGCAGGGGGCGGTCGGGCCGACCCGGGAGGGACCTCCGGGCCTTGGTGCTGCTGGTCCCAGTGCCCGCTCTGGGGGGAGCGTGAGAAGGGCCGTCACGGGAGTGCCTCAGCTCTTAGGGCCACCTCGGAGCAGCTGACTCGGGGTGGTCGTTGCTCTGGGAGGACGCAGGGGAGATTTAGGCTTGATCTGGGGTCCGTTCTGGCGGAGGTAGTCTGCGTTATGACTCCGGGGAGGCACACCCCGGAGCTACTCCCAAATCTGTGCTCAGGGGTCATTCTGTTATTCTGACTGAGCCCAGGGGTGGTGCCAGGGGTTAAACCAGGGTCGGCCGCCTGCATGACAGGTGTCTTAATCTCTGGACGGGCTCTCAGGCCCTGAGGTCACTGGCTTCTGAGGTCCCGGGGTTCTGAGACGCAGCTCTCACTGTGGACTGACATGCTGGCTGGCCGTGTCTGGTCTGCTGGGTCCAGGGAGGTGAGATTTTCCGCTCCCAGAACCCATGGCCCCGGGTCTGTGGCAGTGAGGACCAGTGGGGACGCCCCAGGTCTGGGTGGAAGTAGTGGAGAGTTGGAGCCCCCCCACTGGCTCTGAGACCTGAGGCTGCCATTTACTGCGCGCCTCGGGGCCAGTCTCGGGGCCCCTCCGAGCTGCCCCCGCCTCCTCCCCATGAGGAAGGTAGAGGAAGGAGCCTGTGCTCACACGCCCAGATGCTGTTGTTTCCCGGCTCAGGGAGGTACATGGAAAAATAAAGGATTTGAAATCTGGCATCCGGGAGGGTTATTACTGTTATCCCGGGTGTAGACAGAGCCTCTGTGTCTTCGCTCGGGGTGTCTGGGTGGACGCTGGGGGCTGGGCCTTTAGCTTTGGAAGGCCCGTGCATGGAGGCCCAGGACAGGGTGGGCTTCTCAGCCCGGGTAGGGGGAAGCCGGGCTGCCCCCCTCCAGGAGGCTCTGATGTGATTGTTTGAAGGCTCCCACACCCCCAGGTCCCTTTCATTTGGGGACACAGCCAGGCCACCCTGAGTGGGGTCCTCTTCTCAAGCCCGTGTGCCTAGAGCCCGGAGCTGGCGGTTTCCATCCGTGCAGGGACCCTGCTGCACCCCAGGCTGTTCCCGGAGACTTGTTGGGGGGTTAGATTTGGGTTTCGGGCCACACCCAGCAGTGCTCAGAACTGACTCCACTAGGGATCATCCCTGGGGACCAGATGGGGGTGTTGGGGGTTGAGCTTGGGTCGGCCGTGTGCAGAGGCGAGCGCCGTACCGCTGCCCTCTCTCCCCACACCTGGGCTAAGACTTGGGAGAGACAAGGAGCGAATAACTGTGTGCATGTGTGTGCGTGCGCGTGTGTGGTGTGTGTGTGTGTGTGTGTGTGTGTGTGTGTGTGTGTGTGTGTGTGTGTGTGTGTGTGTGTAGAGAAGCACCTGGCACAGTGCAGGGTATGGGGGGAGGGAAGAAGGGTCAGAAATCCTGGGGATAGTGAGGTGGGTGTGGGTCTGGACCCAGGGTTCCGTGATGCTTAGGCTGGGCGCAGAGAGAGGGCTGGAATGCTAGTGTGTCCTGAGGCTCCTGCCTCGTGGGTGCTGTCAGCTCCCAGTCACTCCCAAGATGCCGGGCTCTGGGGTTAGGAAACTCGAGGGGCCCCGGCTGGTGGTTTGGTGGTAGAGTGACTGCAGCTGTCTCGTGTGTGGGGCCCTGAGTTCAGTCCTGGCACTAGAGGAGAAAAGGAGGAGAGGAGGGAGGAGGAAGGGAGGAGTGAGGGGTAGGGACAGGAGAGAGGAGAGGAGGATGGAGGGAAGGGAGAGGAGGGAAGTGGGGGAGGGGAGGGGAGGGGAGAGAGGAGGGAGAGGAGAGAGGACTGAGAAGAGGGAGGGGAAAGAGGAGAGGAGGGGTGGAAGGAAGAGGCCATGAGAGGCAGGGGAGAAGAGAGTAGGGGAGAGATGGTGAGGAGGGGAGAGCGGAGAAGGGAGAGAAGAAGGAGGGGGGGAGGGGGATGGGCCACCCCGTTCCTCGTTCCTCCTCTTCATAACAGCCAGCATGGCGGGCCCTCCTGGCTTGTGCATCTAACACAAGAGGAAGCTGAGAGGCGCCCTGGTGGCACGGCTGGTGCTGGCACCTGCCGGGCGGGCCAAGGAGCTCTGCTTGCCCTGTCTGTTCCGTCCCTGCTCCCCCCCCACACACACACAGTGTCCCCTGCCCCCATCCCCTGCCTCCCACACAGCGGGTGTCTGGCCTGGCTTTTCTGGGAGAGCCTTTCGCAGTCCGTTGCTTCTGTGGAACGGGGATGTCTGGGTGCTGCCTGCCCCGGGGCCCTTCTCAGTGTGGTGATGCACACATGCTCCCAGTTTGTGTCTGTCCCAGCCCTTGACTTCATTCGTTCATTCAGTCATTCATTCAGCACTGTCTTTTGAGCATCTCCTGGGTCCCTGCCGTGGTGTCTGGGTGCCATGGTGACTCGTGTTTCCTGGGCGACGGGGGGGGTGTCGGGGGGCCTCCAGGCTGCTTCTCCCCGGGGCCAGGTGGTCACTGTCAGCTGTGGTCACTTGCTTAGGCGCAGGGCTGGCTGAGCTGTGAGGCCTGGGGCTTCTGGAGTCCTCAGCCGTGTGCCCGTCCCGGGCGGGGGCAGCTCCGGTGAGATGGAAAATGTGAGGCAGCAGTTGTGCGGCCTGGGGCTTCCACGGGCTGTCAGGGCTCCCAGAACACTGAGACCCACATTCCTAACCCGCACTCGGCAGCCCCCTCACGGCTCACCGCAGGGCACGCTGCCCCAGGAGTGTTAGGGCACAGACCCGCGCAGCGCCCTGCACTGAGCACCTCACGGGGGCAGAGAGCTAGACAGGAGGGAGGCGCTTGCCTCGCACTCATCCCACTCCGGTTTGCTCCCCTGCATCTCATACGGTCCCCTGGCACCTGCAGGGGTGAGACTGAGCCCAAAGTTAGGCATGGTCACTGAGCACTGCCAGATGTGCATTCCTCCCCTCCAGCTGCTTGGGGGGATGGTGATCACATCTGGCAATGCTAGGCCGCATTCCTCGCTCTGCTCAGGGTCTGCTTCCTAGGTGCTGGGGGGCCGTGCCGGGTTGGGGCTGGCACACGAGCCTCTTGTCAGCAAAGCCTGTGATCTTCCCGGCCATACCTACTGCTGCCTCATGATTTTGTTTTTAATCCAAGTACATCTTTTTTTTTTTTTTTGCTTTTTGGGTCACACCCGGCGATGCACAGGGGTTCCTCCTGGCTCTGTGCTCAGGAATTACTCCTGGTGGTGCTCAGGGGACCATATGGGATGCTGGGAATCGAACCCCGGATCGGCCACGTGCAAGGCAAACACCCTATCCGCTGTGCTATTGCTCCAGCCCCCCAACTACATCTTTTATTATCATAAAGTAGTAGAAAATCGTCCTTGATCTCGCTCAGTGTTTCCCAGAGTGGGCAAACTGCATACCTAACTTTAATTTTTTTTAATTCCACCAGACACTGTGGATGGGTGAGCAGCACATGGTTTTCTTTTCTTTTTTTGGCTCTTTGGGTCACACCCAGTGATACTCAGAGGTTACTCACTGATTACTCACTAACAGGGTTACTCCTGGCTCTGCACTCAGAAATCACTCCTGGTGGTGCTCAGGGGACCATATGGGATGCCAGGGGTCGAACCCTGATTGGCTGCGTGCAAGGCAAACGCCCTCCCCACCGTACTATCGCACCTGCCCCATACCTCGCTTCTTAAACTGAATGTAGGGGGGTGTGAAAAATTTGGCAGTAGTAAAAAGTTTCTGAGCGTGAACAACCCTGCCACCCCTCCGCCCGCCCCCCCAAGTTCATTCAGAATCCAACGTGGAGCGAATCCAAGGTGATTCTGGCTGCGCTCGCGCAGCTCTGCGTTCCTCGGGGGAGAGCAGTCGCGAGTGGGAAGGCTCGGAAGCCCCGAGCCAGGAGACGCAGGCGCGCGTCTCGCACCCGCAGACACACGTGGGCAGGTCCCGGAGTACACTGCCGGAAGTACACACAGTGACGCTACGCTCAGTTCCCAGAGAGCAGCGGCCCCGTACACCCCCTGGGACTCAGGTAACCCCAGGAGGCACCCCCGGGACGCCACAGACCCAGCACCCCATCACAGACAGCGTCAGCAGGGCTGGGAGTGTCACAGACCAGGGCGCCCAGACTCACATTCACACACGCACACACATACACTCACACATTCAGATCCACACACACTTGCACACTCACATTCACACACAGTCACAGATGCACACAAACACGTACATACAGATGCTCACAGTCACAGAATACTCACACTTACGCAATCACACATGCACACACATACACACTCAGTCACACATGTGTGCACACGTGTGCACATGCTCACATTCACAGACATATTTAGATTCACACATAGTCACATTCACACACACCCTACACACACTTAAACGCACACTTTCACACACTCACATACTTAGATTCAGGCACACTCGTACAGTCACTCACCTTCACACTTATATACCCTTACACGCACATTCACACACTCACACACACACATGCCTGTGACGGTTCACCCACAGAAAAACACATGAAGTCCTAGACTGCGTCTCCCGGAGAGACTAGAAACCCCTTTTTCTGCTCCACTGGCTGCTCCCACGGCGGGGACTGGGTGATGGCGGGCTCAGTTCTGTGTGGGTCTGGATCTGGGGCCCCAGGGCCTGGCTGGGGGTAGGTGGGCAGCAGCCTGGGGTCACCCAATAGGAGACGCTGCCCTCGGGCCTTGCCCCAGCCCCCATTCCTAGCAGTGGGCCTGTCCTGTGGGCTGAGAGGAAGGTTGTCAGGCCTCGGGCCCAGTGGAGAAACGGTTCCCCGGGGTGACTCCCTCTAATCTTCGGAATTTCCTGTTTGCCCTCTTCTCCCTCCCCCACTCCCTTTGCTGGGGGCCATGGAGGGCCATGCCCTTCCCAACTCTCTTCAGTGTCCAGTTCTGCTGGGAAACCAGGAGGGAGGTAGGCCAGAGTAGAGGAGGCTGAAGACATGGGCCCTCACGAGGAGCTGGAAGGCTTCCTGGAGGAAGAGGCATTAGAACAGTTAGCCTTGAGTGGTTGCCTCTGTGCCCAGCTGCTGAAGCAGTGCCTGGCACATCTCGGGGCTCAATAAATAGTTGTTGCCTGATAGAATGATAGGCAGTGATCCGGGTCTGCAGGTGGGGGGCGGGGTGGGGGAGGGAGAGGTAGGGTAGGGCTGACTGGCTCACAGCTGCCAGATCCCCAGGCATCTGCTGACCCGGGCGCTAGGCCTGGCCGCTCTGGGCCTGGGTGGCAGGGAAGTGAGAGAGTGTGTGAGTGTGAGCGTGTGTGAGTGAATGAGAGAGAGATCGCCGTGCGCAGGCCTGCGATAAGCCCATTTTCCTGTCTACGTCTACAAGAGGCCACTTCATCTCTCTCTGGAGGGCACCTGTGAGGTGGCTGCCCAGGGACCTGGCCTGGTAGCGCTCTCCGGGCGCAGAGGGCAGGAGGGCCCAGGCCCGTGTGCCTGGAGTGCTCAGCCAAATCAGGCCTGCACGCCAGGTTACCACTGAGGTCGTCCCGGTGCCCCCTGCTTGCTTCCTCCGTGCTGCGCCTCCGCCCTGTGGTGCTGGATTTGGAAGTGGGTGGGGAAGCCCCTCAGGGCGTTCCCAGGAGGCCCACAGCTGGGGCCTTCTCAGGGGGCTAGGGGGCGGGCAGGCGGCAGGTGGGAGCTGCAGGCCAGCTCTCCTTCCTCTCCGGAAGGTTTGAATCTCAGCTCTGCCTGTAGCTCTGAGGGAGGCGGGTCCTGCCGCCCTCGGGAGGGCAGTGGGGGGGCAGGAAAGGCTGCTGGGGAGCGTGTCTGCAGGGAAGCTGCTGCCGAGCCAATTCGAGAGCTCACCGGCCAAACCTTTCACCCCGCTTGGGTCAGTGGCATCTGCCGCCCCCCCCAGGGCCGGCCCGAGGGTCCCCCACTGCTCTCCTGCTGCCCCAGACCACGGTCCACGCAGCTGCCTGCCCCCTCCCGCTGCCCTCTGTTCTGAGCCTCTGTTTCCCCTTGCCTGGATTCTCCTCCTCCTCCTCCTCCTCCCTTCCTCCTACGCCCGCAGCCCCTAGGGTGCACCCCACCGCACCCCTGTGTGGGGACCTCAGGGTTCCCACAAGCGTCCTTTGGAGCTTTTGCGCTCAGTGATTAGGAATCGATTGGCAGCGCCAGCTCTCACATGGACCCTCCCGCTGGTGTTGTCCGGAGGACAGGACTGTCTGGGGGCCCGTCTAGTCCCTGCAGGTGAGCACTGCAGCTCCGAGCAGCTAGGGCTTGCCGCAGGTCAACCCTGGCCAGAGCCATCACACAGTGGGGAGGGCGCTTGCCTTGCACGCAGCCCACCTGAGTTTCATGTGGTCCCCCAAGCCCCACCACAGAGCCAGGAGTAAGTCCTGAGCATCGCCAGGTGTGGTCCAAAACACACAGAGAAAAGGGCACACAGCCTGTAAGTGGCAAGAGGGAGCTTGCGGTGCTCGCTCTGGGTGCGGGCCGCGGCTGGCTCTGACACTCGGGCCGCTTTTCCTCCCGGAAGGCCTCTCGGAGGCTTGGCTGCGCTCCAGGGGCCTTGTAGGGATGTTTTCAACATATCCAGATCCAAAAGCCGGCTTCCTTCCTGTCCACACAGAAAGGGCAGGAGGGGACACTGTCAGGCTCCCCTGCTGTGAGGGCCCCTCAGGCAGCCGGTGGCTCGGGGGGGGGGGGGGGGGGCTGGGGGCGGAGAGGAGGAGGAGGAGGAGGCCTGGAGCCGGCCAGCAACCTGCCAGACCAGGACGGGTGGCAGGAGGCTTTAGGCGCCTGCTCCCCTCAGCGCGCACACAGATATGCACATAGACACACAGACAGACACAGAGTTACAGACACACACGGGACATTCAGATATGCATGCACGGACGCACAGAGGCGTGCAGACAGAGGAACACGTAGACACTGGCACACAGCATGCACACAGAGACATGCGTGTAGATACACAGAAATACAGACACACGTGGGACTTAGAAATACAAACACAGAGACACGCACGCAGAGGAGCAGACACACAGATGTGCGTAGGGGGACTCGCTCCCACATGAGCTGGGCAGACCCCGTCCTAGGGCAGGTTTCACACCAGGCTCCATCCCTGCTCTGCACCGGGACTGGGCCTGGGCTCCGCGCTGTCCCTTTTGCCCTGGGCCCCTCACCCGTCAGTGGTGGATTCTGGGGGGCCCCTGCTCTTTGGGGAGGTCAGCCCAGGCCCTGTCTTCTCTGTGACCCCGTGGGTTCATGCGGCAGCCACTGAGCCCCCTGGAGCAGGGGTCCCTGGGGCAGGGTGATCCCTGGCTGGTGTCTCCTTCTCAGGACCTTTCGTCCCGATGCCCCCCAGACTAGAACCTCATGTCCACCACATGGTGTGGAGTGGGGCTACCCTCTGTCCTGGGAGGCCTGGGGCCTTCTGGGAGATTCTGGGGCTGCCCCAGCCCCTCTCTGTGCTCAGGTCCCTTCCCGTTGCTAGGCCAGTCCCTGCCCGAGCCCCTCCCGTGGCGCTGGCAGGGCCTCCCCCCTCCCTGGCCGGCTTAGTGCAATGATCTCATCTGGAGCCCTGACAGCACCCCCCCACCCCCGGGGAGGGCAGAAGGGACCGCAGATGGCGGCCCTGCCTGGGGCTGGGCGGGGCCTGGCAGGCCGCCTGTGGCCGCTGCTGGCCCCTCTTCAGGTCAGCCCTTCCGGGGCCACGCCAGGATGGCAGATGGGCTGGCCGCCTGGGCGGTGGCTGAGGGAGGGGCGGGTGGGGAGATTCTGAGCTGCTGCCCTGCAGGGTGGGCTTCTATGCCCCAGGCTCAGCTCTGCCAGGTTGAGTGGCTCTGGGTGTGGGTGGATTTGGGACCCCGCAAGGAGGTGGAGTTGGTGGGCTGGGCATGGAGCCCAGCCCTGGGGTCTGAGATCTCAATGTCATACAGCAGCAGCAGCGGCTGGGACCAGCAGGAAGTGGCATCCCTCACGTCCTCACTGGGCAGTGCTCACTGAGCTGTTCCTTTCCATGCCCAGCACCCTGTGGGCTTGGCCCTCTCGAAGCTCTTGTTCTAGTTCCCGAGACGAACATGGCCCACGTTAACAGACCAGGAAATAAAATAACCCCACTGAACAAAGATGCCTGCAGTGCAGCCAATGGAACAAACCCAGCGTTGAGCCTAGTGGGGCCTAGAAGACTTCTCAGAGGAGGCGGCATTTGAGCAGGAAAGTGGCAGCTGCCAGTAGGAGGGGCAGCCTGTCGGCAGGGCGATGCAGGCAAGGGGAGGGGAGAAGCGAGGGCCCAGGGCTGTCAGCAATGATGGGAGAGGAGACTCCTAGCAGGAGAAAGTTTGGGTGACTGGAGCCTAGTCAGAGAGAGGAGGCCAGGAGGCCTGTGGGCAGTGAGCATGGCAGTGTGGGCAGGGAAGGGCTTTGTGTGTCTGTTTTTATTCTATGGGCCACACAGTGCTCAGGGCTTGCTCGTGGTTCAGTGCTCAGGGATCACTCCTGGTGGGGCTAGGGGATCATATGGAATGTTGGGGATTGAACCGGGTCTCCTGCGTGCAAGGCTAGTGCCTTACCTGCTCTACTATCTCTCGGACCCTTCTAGAATCAGGATTTTTTTTTTTTTTTTGCTTTTTGGGTCACACCTCGTGATGCACAGGGGTTACTCCTGGCTCTGCACTCAGGAATCACTCCTGGCGGTGCTCAGGGGACCATATGGGATGCTGGGAATTGAACTCGGGTCAGCCGCATGCAAGGCAAACGCCCTACCCCCCATACTATCTCTCCAGCCCCTAGAATCAGGATTTTTTTAATGTTTTTTAAAAAAATTTTTTTTTTGCTTTTTCTTGGGTCACACCGGCAATGCACAGGGGTTACTCCTGGCTCATGAACTCAGGAATTGCTCCTGGAGATGCTCAGAGGACCCTATGGGATGCTGGGAATCGAACCCGAGTCGGCCACGTGCAAGGCAAACGCCCTACCCGCTGTGCTATCGCTCCAGCCCCTTTTAAAAATGTTTTTTAAAAAATACAGGGCTGGAGAAGCAGTACTGGGGTTAAGGCCTTGCTTCCCGTTAAGGTCGGATCAACTCGCAATACCACCAGTGGTTCTCTGAGCACTGCCAAAGTGAGCCCTGAGCACAGAACCAGGAATAAGCCCTGAGCATGGGTGTGACTAAAAAAAAAAAAATTTAGAACAAAAACAAAATGCAGGATTCAGAAGCGACTCAGCAGTCAAATCCCTGCCTGGCATGTGTGCGGTCCTGAGTTCAGTTCTCAGCACCAAGAAAAGTAAATCAAATGCAAATGAAACTAAGTGTATTGAGATACGGTTGTCAAAATATGTATTTTCATTCCCGTGTAGTAATATGTGTGTTTGTAAACTCAGGGATCTGGTGACAGGTGTCAGGTCTATTAACCACTGGGATTTCCAAGTGCTGATGAGGACACACAATGTGACGTTCCCGTAGCCAGCGCCGTGCTGTGAAATGAAAATATCTGTCCCTGGTAGCCCTGCTCACCCCACCGCAGCAGGTCAGGAATAGAAGGCTGCCCGTGCTTTAATCGGACCTTAGGGGTTAAGTAAGGATGTGGCTCTTCCGCCTTCTCATTCAAGTTCATGGACTCTGAGTTCTGGGGGGGACAGAGGAGCCTGAGGTCTGTAAGCTGAAGGTTTCTCTGTGTGAGCTGAGCTTCTCGAAGCTCCTCTCCGGATCAGGGATGGCCATCCCCTTCCTGCCCGGCCCTGAGGTTCCTGCATGGGCACGGGAGGCGATTCAACGGGAATGTCTTTGTAAACGCTGCAGTCCTGTGCTCGGGGAGCACTTGCTATTCTTAGCAGGGGAGTGAGCTCATGGTTGGCCCTCCAGCCCGGCCTGCACTAAAGAGACTCTTCCTGGCCGATTCCCCCAGGATTCCTGGGAACTGCTCCATCTCGGGGATCGGGTCTGCCTCTGAGAGGCTGTTTCCTGCAGGCTGACCTCTGGGCCCAGGCAGCCAGCAGGGGACAGGGACATGCATTTGGGGACAGAGAGTGGAGAGGGGAGCGTGGGGAGTCTGCCCGTCTTTCAGTTTTGGCCTGGGGGTGTCTGAGGCCATTTCTAGGGCTGCCCAAGTTCCCCTGACAATAGGGTTGGCATGGGGAGGCCATCAGGAAGGCTTGTCCCCCTGAGGCGGAACAGAATCCGTGTGTGTGTGTGTGTGTGTGTGTGTGTGTGTGTGTGTGTGTGTGTGTGTGTCCCCTGAGCTACACCCTCCCCCACTCTCTTCCTTCTCACTCACTCACTGGTTCCCTCAGAGGGATGTATTCCTGATCTGTGTCCCGGCCCGTCCTGGGTGATGCTGGGGACCAGATACGAGGCACCCCGGCCCCTGCCCTCCTCCCAGCCCGTGGAGGGGAGAGAGAGATGTGCAGGCAGGCAGATGCAAGCCGAAATCGTTAGCCTCAGAGAGGACGGGAGTTCAGAGGGGAATTTGAGTCAGACTGGGGCAGGAGGGATCCTTCTGGAAAGACGAGATCATTAGGAATTGGCCCAGCAAAAGGAACGCCTGAGCAGCCCTCAGTCCCATGCTTATGCAGCTTTGGGCAACCTCTCAGCCTCTGTTTCCTCTTCTGCAAAATGGGCAAATAATGAGTGAGCATTCCCTGGAGGGGAGCACTCCTTTATTTTGTTTATTTTTTTTGTTTTTTGGCTTACACCCAGCGATGCTTGGGGGACCGTATGGGATGCCAGGGGTGGAACCCGGGTTGGCCACGTGCAAGGCAAACACCCCACCCACGGTACTGTTGCTCTGGCCCCGGGGAGCGCTTCTTAAAGCCTTAAAGGCCTGGGAAGGCAGGCTGCCGCTGAGGGTGCAGGGCAGGGGCACCCAGGAGTGGGGAGGCGTAGGAGGGACCCGGGAGGAAGCAGCCATGGGGTGGGCTGCTGTTCTGTTGAGCTGGTAATCCCCCCTCCTTGCAGTCTGGCGGGATCAACCCCAAGGGGAAGGGCTGATGCCTTGCCAGCTTCTCCACTCCCCTGACTCCCTGCTTTCAGTCCAGGATAAATAATCCGGTTGTTGAGCTGCGAGCAGGAAGGGGAGGTGAGTTGGAGAGAGTAGAGTGGGCGGGGTTGGGGGAGGGGGTGGGGGCTGCCCACCTGGCTGGTCTCTCACCTCCCCCAGCTTCTGAATGGGGCTCAGGGCACCTAGGCGGTTCCACCTGGTCTTTCCCTGATGGAGGGTGAGGTTTGGGGTTTCCTGTCCTGTGGGAGGGGGTGGGGACCCCTTGCTGAGTCGGCTGAGCCCCTCCTTCGCTGCCCTCCTGTGGGGGTTGTGGGGGGCTGGGCCCGAGGTCCTGGGAGCTTGGCCCCTGGCCGAGCTGGCTTTGAAGGCACTGGCCCCCTCCCCCACCACCCCCAGCTATTTCCTGAGTATCTGGCTCCCCACATCCCCAGCCTGTTTGTTGTCAGTGGGACTGCAGGAGGGACCCCTGGAGGCTCAGTGACGCCTGAGGGGGCTGGAGGGGTCCCTGTTGGCCTTGCATGTGGCTGACCTGGGTTTGATACCCAGCACTGCATGCGGTCTTCCTGAGCACTGCCTAGTGAGTCCCCCAGCCAGCCTGAGCACCTCCAGTAAAGCGGGGTTCTCCCCATCTCCCCACAGCCACCGCTGGCCCTGCCCCCGCCTCCAGCAGACCCGAGTGCCTCCACGGGGCTCTGCCCACGCGCTGTACCCCACCCTCTGGCCACAAGCCCGCCTTTGTGATTCGCCCTCTCACGTGCCAGTGCCAGGGGGTGCTGCTCACATTCTGCAGGCGGCTGGGACAAGCCCCCGTGGCCACCCGGAAGGCAGCCGGCTGAGGCCCTGCAGAGCCCGCCGTGCCCAGCCCGGGGAAGTTCAGTCCTGAGTCCTGTGCTGATGCCCGGGCTCGAGGCCTGGCGGGAAGAAGACCCAGAAAGGGCATTAGGCCCTTGGGAGGTGCCCGTACCCAGAGTTCCTGATTTAGGGGGGCGCCGTGGGGGCCGGGAGCATTCCCCACAGGTTCCCCCCCTGCACACTAGGACCCTGTAGAAAGCTGCTGTGGGGGTCACGGTCTCTGTACCATCCAGATCCAGAGAATCCGTCCCTTCCCTGTAGCACTGTCCTCCTGTTGCTCATCGATTTGCTCGAGCGGGCAACAGTAACATCTCCATCGTGAGACTTATTGTTACTGTTTTGGGCATATCTTATACACCACGGGTAGCTTGCCAGGCTCTGCCGTGTGGGTGGGATACTCTGTTAGCTTGCCGGGCTCTCCGAGAGGGACAGAAGAATTGAACCCGGGTCGGCCACGTGCAAGGCAAATGCCCTACCCACGGTGCTATCGCTCCAGCCCTCCAGAGAATCAATCATCTGGAAAAAAACAAGCGGTCTCCCCGTGACTCCCGTGCCCAGCGGCCCGGGCTGGCAGATGTTGCTTCTCATCGCCCGAGAGGGCAGCTCGGCGTCCTGAGCCTGGGGCCCACTCAGACCCCCGCCTCCTCCTAGCACTGTGCGGGCCCGGCCTTCTGCTTTGCGAGAGCCTTTCCTTTCTGCTTCCTTGATCCCAGCCTGGCAGCCGGCTCCTCGCTTCCTCCTGTCTCGAACCCCTGTGGCCTAGCCGGACCCACTTCCTTCTTTCCCACTTTCAGTTCTGCCCACTGGCTGGGGGGTGGCGTGGTGAGTCGGTGTGCATCTGGGAGTGGGGTGGGGGTCCCCCGGGGCAGAACAGGCCTCTGCAGTGGGTGCGGGCCGAGCCACGGTTGGGGGGGACTCAGGAACCCACCCTGGGCGGGGGGAGGGAAACAGGACGCTGCCTCAGTGAGCTGTGGCGCAGGGCGGGCGGCTGTCTGGGGGCTGGGGGAAGCCGGCAGCTCTTCCTTTTCTGAGTTCACAGCCGTCTGAGCAATAGTTCCCGGAGTCAGAGCCGGGCAGAGGCCACCCGAGTGGGCCCTGAGCTGGAACAGCACCACCCCCCCCAGCACACACACACTCCCCCCGAGCTTGCAGAAGAACTGACCTGGAGCGTCCCGGCACTGGACTGAAGCGTTCAGTCGAGGGGGCACTGGACTCCCCAGGCCGCTCCCCATTAGGGAACCACCTTTCTCGGGGCTGCCCTGGTGCAGGGACTGACCTGGGTTCCCACGTGCAGAGCCTCCACCCTCAGCCCTCGCCCCAGCCCAAAGCACCCCTTCCCTTCCACTCTGCCTGGCCTCCCTTCCTTCTCTCTCCCTCTGTCTTCCCCCTCTCTTCCTCTCTCCCCCTCCCTCGTCCTCCCCCACCTGCCTCTCTCTCTTCTTACCATTGAGCCACTCCCTGGCCCCAACCCCCTGGGATTTGTTGTTGTTGTTGGACAGAGCCAAGACTCTAGGAGTGGGTGAAGCCACTGGCGCAGGTGCCAGACCCGTGTGCGGGCTGCGGCCTTGGTAGGTTTCCTGGTCCTGGAGGGCTTCTCTGCCTCCCTGGCAGCCTTCGTCCGGCAGCTCTTCATCGCCCAGGACTCAGTTTCTCTTTCGAGCGTGTGGGTTCCGCCCGTGGAGTGGCCGTGAAAGCAGCATTGTGCCCACGTGGGACCAGTTTCCACATTTGTGCCTGGTCACACAGTTCCCCTTTCTCCTGCCGTCGCCTCACTCAGCCCCAGACTCTGACGATTACTTTCCATTGGTCAGTCTTTGCCATTGTCCCCTGGCCAGAAAGACGCTCATTCATTCCCCGGAGTGTTTGTGGGGAGTCTGGAAGGGCAGGAGGATGCAGTGGGCTGCGCCTGGGGGGCCCGGGCACTCCGTGTCTCTCAGGGAGACCGGCCCTCACAGAGAGAGCTGCAGCTGTGCTCCGGGGGACAAAGCGGGAAGTGACAGTGACAGAGATGTGGGGAGCTGCCCTGAGGAAGTGAGGTCACCCTCGCAGTCCCCTTCTCTCCAAACCCTCCTGCCGGGCTGGGGAGATAGCGCAGCGGTCTGGAGCACGTGGCTGTGCACACAGTCGGTGCCACAGGGTCCCCCAGGCACTGATCTCAGATTAGTTATAAGTCACCAGGTTTGTGGATGGGGCACCGGGGTGGGGGGGGGCCGAATCTGTTCCTTTTCCAACTCCTAGGCACGGCCTGCAGTGCTCACGGTCCTTCCTCCGGAGCTCAGCTGCAGGCTAGAGCCCAAAGCTGGAGTGCGTGTCTCGTAGGAGTGAGACCCTGAGTTGGATCCGAGGCCCTGCTCCGTCCCTGAGCACTGAGCCATCAGCCTACACAGCCAGGCTGAGGATAGCCAGGCGTGATCCACCAGGCCCTGAGCACCGTTGGGGAGCCCCCCAGGCCCTCACCCTGCTAAAAAAAATAAAATAAAAGTGCACCAGATTGCCTTCTCCCTTTGCCCCCTTGCCTCCCTCATGAAGGCCCCAGTGATTGCCTCGGCACCCAGCTCGCCCAGGGTCAACTCCCAACCTCCGTGTCCTGAACGAAATGACTTTTACCAAGTCCGCTTCACCCTGTACGGCGACACCCCCGGGGGCGGGCTGTCCGTGACCGGGCCTTCCTCCCCGTGCAGGATGAGATCGAGGAGCTGCGGGCGGAGATGCTGGAGATGCGGGACGTCTACATGGAGGAGGACGTGTACCAGCTGCAGGAGCTGCGGCAGCAGCTGGACCAGGCCAGCAAGACCTGCCGCATCCTGCAGTACCGGCTGCGCAAGGCCGAGCGCCGCAGCCTCCGTGCCGCGCAGACCGGCCAGGTGGACGGTGAGCTCATCCGGGGCCTGGAGCAGGACGTCAAGGTGAGCGCATGGCTGCCTGCACCCTCCCCTCCACCTGTCCCAGGGGCGGGACCGATAGGTCAGTGGGCATGCAGGAGGCCTGGGGTGGACCCTGGACCACGCTGAGAGATGAGAGAAACCCTCAGCACCGTGAGGTATGGCCCCAAAAGCAAGACAAAAATAGGGAAACGTGGGACTGGGGCGATAGCACAGCGGGTAGGGCGTTTGCCTTGCATGCGGCTGACCTGGGTTCGATTCCCAGCATCCCATATGGTCCCCTGAGCACTGCCAGGAGTAATTCCTGAGTGCAGAGCCAGGAGTGACCCCTGTGCATCGCCGGGTGTGACCCCAAAAAGGAAAAAAAAAAAGATAAATGAAAGTAGACGGATGCGATCACCATAGGTGTGACTGTAGCACACAAAAATGTTCCCTGCAGAGGGCGAGTACAGCGTGGGGCCAGCGGCAGGGCACTAGCCTTGCGGGAGGCTGACCTGACTAGATTCTCCATGTGGTCCCTGAGCACAGAGGTAGGAGCACTACTGGTTGTGGCCCCCAAACAAAAAATGCTCCCTGAGCACTTCCTGGGTACCCTGGTGGCCGCTAGCACTGCCAGGTCCAGTCACCAAACCGTCACAGACCCACTGCTTGCTATGCTGGGTGGCATTGGGAGGCCCCCCCAGGCACCACTGGGGTGCCCCCCCATTAGCTTTATTACCAATGGCCCTATTTTCCGGACCAGGCCATGAGGCCCAGGAGAGGAGGGGTCTGCTCAGGCACCTGTGATGACACTCCCCGTGCAGCCAGCAGCCTCTCTCAAGCTGGCCTCTGGCCTGGCCACTCTTGCTGCAGAAAGCAGGAGGGGTCCCAGAGAAACAGTGTAGCAGGAGAGCGCCTGCCCCACAGTTTGCAGACCTGGGTGCAGCCCCTGGCACATGGTCGCCCTCAGCCCGCCAGGAGTAATTCCTTAGTGCAGAGCCAGGAGTTAGCCCTGAGCACTGCTCAAAACAAAACCAAAAAGAATTAAATTAAAAAGAAAGAAAAGAAAAGAAAGCAGAAGGGGCCACTCCGGAGACCGTTGGGACTCGGGCTTGGCCCCTGCTCCCGGAGCTCAGCTGTGTGGCAGGAGTGGGACCCTGGCAGGCCTGGGGCAACCAGGCGCGCTCGCAGGCAGAGGGTGTCCTCACTCTTGCATACTTGGGTCCTGAGTGTGGGTGCAGTGTGAGGGGAAACCGAGCCCAGAAAGGTGGTTTCTTTGACGGCTGAAGTGCCCCTCGCCTCAGCCGGCAGCGCCTGTCAGTGGCTCAGGAGACTCATGTTTCCGTGTCTGGATCGGGGTGGACCTGGCCAAGAGCAAAAGCCCCGCGTCAGACTAATCCTCTGGGACCCAGAGTTAAGATCTGAGGCAAGAGGGCAGCAGGCTGGAGTGGACAGGCTGGGCTGGGCTGTTAGCACATCCATGGGAGAGCTCAGAGCCGCTGAGTGTGTGTGTGTGTGTGTGTGTGTGTGTGTGTGTGTGTGTGTGTGTGTGTGTGTGTGTGTGTGTGTGTGGTGTGTGGTGTGTGGTGTGTGTGTGTGTGTGAGAGAGAGAGAGAGAGAGAGAGTGCGCGCGCGCGAGCGCTCAGCAGCGGGGTGGGGTGGGGGGTGTGCAAGATAAAGCTGAGAGCTTAAGAGCAGCTGGGGTGGGTGTGCTTGAGAGAGAGGGAGCGGGAGCGGCAGGGCAGAGGGGAGCAGCCCCTTCTGTTGAGATTTGAAACAGCCAATCAGCATCTGCCTAGCCCTTCCCTCCCTCCTCTCCGCCCCTGCAGCTGGAAAGCTGAGCTCATCCGCGCTCAGGCAGCCCGCTGGGCGCCTCTGTCCCCCACCAGACACACACACACACACACACACACACCACACATATACACACACACACACACACCACCCCTCCCCCCTCACCCTGGGCGCCTCTGTCCCCCAACGGACACACATACACACACACACACACACACACACACACACACCACACATACACACACACACACACACACCACCCCTCCCCTCCTCATCCTGGGCGCCTCTGTCCCCCAAGGGACACACACACACACACACACACACACACACACCCCACCCCTCCCCCCTCACCCTGGGGAAGGCGGACCTGGGAAAGCTGACTTCCCTTGGTGCTTGAGCCCCAGCTAGAGCTAGAAACTCCCAGAGGCTGTTGCCTGCCCTGTGGCCACCCTGTCTGTGTTTCTCTTAACAGTGGGGGACAGACAGCCCCATCTTTCGGGCTTCTGCAGCTCCTGTGATGTACGGAGCAGGTAGAGTGATGCGGAATGGATCTCAGGCCCCGATTCCTGTGCGGTCACCCTCTCCCCACCTTACACAGACATAACACTCGCACTCATAGACACACTCACATACACTCACCGCACACAAACGCCTATAGACACACTCACATATAGATTACTCGTACACAGAGACACGCATGCGCACATAGACACACACACTCACACACATACATAGATATACAGAGAGACACAAACACATGTGCAGACATGCTTACACTCGCACATGGACACACAGAGGCACACATATCCATGGTTTTTAACAATCATGATGAGACTTGGAAAAACAATAAAAAGAGAGTCAAAGAGATACCTCAGGAGCGGGGACGATAGTACAGTGAGTTTGATCCCAGGCCCCCCATATGGACCCCCAGGCCCCGCCAGGAGTAATTCCTGAGTGCAGTCAGGACTAACTTAGCACTGCTTTCTGTGGCCCCCAAACCAATAATAGTAATAATAAAAAATAAAGAAAAAATTTTAAAAAGGGGGCTGGAGCGATAGCACAGTGGGTAGGGCATTTGCCTTGCATGCAGCCGACCAGGGTTCGATTCCTAGCATCCCAGATAGTCCCCTGAGCACCTCCAGGAGTAATTCCTGAGTGCATGAGCCGAGAGTAACCCCTGTGCATCGCTGGGTGTGACCCAAAAAGCGGAAAAAAAAAAGAGAGAAATAGCTCAGCTGGCCCGAGTGCAGGCCTTGCGTGCAGAAGGTGTGGTTCAAGTCCTGGTGCCACGTGGTCCCTTGAGCCCTACTGAGGTGTAACCTCTAAGTTCTGGGCATCTCCGAAACAAAACAACAGGAAATCAAACAGATAGGGAGCTGGGGGGGGGAAGCTCAGGGACAGAGCATGTGCTTTGCTTGTGTGAGGCCCTGGGTTTCCAAAGAGAAGAATTGCCCAAGATCCTAGAATTGACCCATTGAATTCCAAACCTCGGTCCTCGAGCTTCCGGATGTGTGACCCTGGCAGTTGGCAGCTCCTTTCAGAGCCTGAGAGTGGGGTAGAAAATCAAAACGCGTCTTGAGGCCATGAAAAGCTCCCTGTGAATGCCAGGGAAAGTGGCTGGGAGGATTCCAAACTCACCCTGATTGGGGGCTTGGGTGGGGGTGGGCAGGGTCATGAAGCTCTGAGTGGGCCTGAGGGTCTCATCCTCTGGGCCTCAGGGATAAGGCTTTTCTTTCTTTCTTTCTTTCTTTCTTTCTTTCTTTCTTTCTTTCTTTCTTTCTTTCTTTCTTTCTTTCTTTCTTTCTTTCTTTCTTTCTTCCTTTCTTTCTTTCTTTCTTTCTTCCTTCCTTCTCCTCCCTCCCTCCCTCCCTCCCTCCCTCCCTCCCTCCCTCCCTCCTCCCTCCCTCCCTCCCTCCCTCCCTCCCTCCCTCCCTCCCTTCTTCTTTTTCTTCTTTCTTTCTTTCTTTCTTTCTTTCTTTCTTTCTTTCTTTCTTTCTTTTTTTTTTGCTTTTTGGGTCACACCCAGCAATGCTCAGTGGTTACTCCTGGCTTTGCACTCAGGAATTACTCCTGGCGGTGCTTGGGGGACCATATGGGATGCCGGGGATCGAACCCGGGTTGGCCGCGTGCAAGGCGAACGCCCTACCCGCTGTGCTATCACTCCGGCCCCTCTTTCTTTCTTTCTTTCTTTCTTTCTTTCTTTCTTTCTTTCTTTCTTTCTTTCTTTCTTTCTTTCTTTCTTTCTTTCTTTCTTTCTTTCTCTTTCTTTCTACCTTCCCTCTCTCTTTCTTTTCTCTTCTTTTTCTTTTCTCTCTTTCTCTTTTTCTCTTCCTTCCTTCCTTCCTTCCTTCCTTCCTTCCTTCCTTCCTTCCTTCCTTTCCTCTTTTTGGGCTACACCAACGGTGCTCAGGGATTTCTCCTGGCTTTGCACTTACGAATTATTCCTGGTGGTTCTCAGGTTGCCAGAGATTGAACCCAGGTCGGCTGTGAGCAAGGCAAGCACCCTATGTGCTTTTCTATAGTATCAGCTCTGAATTGGATTGGGTTTTCTTTTTTTTTTCCTTTGTGGGTCACACCCAGCGATGCTCAGGGGCTACTCCTGGCTCTGCACTGAGGAATTACTCCTGGCGGTGCTCAGGGGACCATATGGGATGCTGGGAATCGAACCAGGGACAGCCGTGTGCAAGGCAAACGCCCTTCCCGCTGTACTATTGCTCCAGCCCATGGTTTGGGTTTTCTTAAGATGAGGTAGCCCTTGGCAGCAGAGAGCAAATGGGAAATGAAATCCCAGGGGACTGGGCACTGGGGACTGGGCAAGGCAGGCCCTGAGGGCGCAGCCCCAGGGTCCAGGCAAGCACAAAGACTTTCACTTCCCCAGGCTGGAGGGTGGTGGGGTGGGGCCGGGAAGCATAGCCGGGACTCTGGCTTTCCCCAGGCACCGTCCTTGCTCTGAGAGTGAGGGCTTGTCCATAGCACTTTGTGGGTAAGGAGAGCTGCCTGGCACTGGGGGCCAGTCCGAGGGACCTCCTGCCCCCCCCCCCAGCCCCCCGACTTGGCAAGCTTCAGGCCAGAGGGAGCAGCTCTGCATTTCTCGCCGTGGCTGTTTTTCCTGGCCCGCCTCGCGTGGCCCAGACATCCGTGCCCAGCTGGGCTCCGGCCCAGGCTGAGGGTAGCGCCAGGGAGGGCTCCTTCCCTTCGGGCCCGGGGGAGAGCCTGTGGTCATTTCCAAGACTGGCAGGCACAGGGCACTGGGCTCTCTGCCCATGCACGTTTCCTGCGGCCAAAATCCAGGGACCCCTTCTGGGGGCCTTGCAACTGGACTCTTCCTTACTTCAAGTGACCCTGGGCGAGTCACCTCCACTCTGAGTCTACATGTTCTTGCCATGGGAGACAGAGTAGGGGTGAGGGCGAAGGTATCTAGTCCCCCGCCTGTGTTTGGAAACGGCAGTGCCCGGCGCAGCCAGGGGCAGATCTGGTCGTGATCTGCCAGGGTGACCCCAGAGGCCCCGCTCTTGATTCAGCCCCCGAGTGAAGGGGATGGGACACAGGGGCTCTGGGGGCTACTTGCTCTCAGATGCCTTGGGTACCTGCCCAGTCTTTGTCACCTAGGGCAAGTTCAGTGTCCCGGACGACTGGAGACTCTGAGCACCCCAGGGTCATCCCCTCTCTGGGCTTCTCCTGGACCAGCGGCTGCCACTCAAGCCTTTGTGTGAGAGCTGATTCCGGCCCGGTCAGCTGTGAGGTCAGGCCTGTGATGCCCGCACCCGTCCACAGGAGACCGAGGCCCTGTGGGGAAGTGACGTGCCCGGAATCACATGCTGATCACTGACCAGAGCGTTCAGATGGGCCTGAGTCTTTCATTTTACTCTGAATTTCACTCTCGTTTTTCTCCCTTTATTTTATTTAATTATTTGGGGTTTTTTTGTTTGTTTATTTTGTTTTGTTTTTTGGCCACACTTGGCTTACTCAGAGGTTACTTCTGGCTCTGTGCTCAGGTATTACTCCTAGTACTATGGGATGCCGGGGATTGAACCCAGGTTGGTTGCATGCAATGCTCTCGCCCCCGTCCCCCCCCACCACACACACTATCACACACACTATGTTATCGCTCCAGCCCCTATCTTTATTTTCCTTTTTTGGTTTTTGGACCAGCCCC
The DNA here is from genome assembly GCF_027595985.1 of Sorex araneus. NCBI lineage: Eukaryota > Metazoa > Chordata > Mammalia > Eulipotyphla > Soricidae > Sorex > Sorex araneus. The sequence continues at coordinate 120,353,535 of NC_073306.1, read as the reverse complement.
AGTGTTGCTCAGGGGTTACTTCTGGCTTTGCCCTCAGGAATTATTCCTTATGGTGCTCAGAGGAGGATTCTGGCGATCAAACCTGGGTTGGCCGTGTGCAAGGCAAATGCCCACTATGCTATCTCTCCAGCCCTTTCATCTCTTTTTATTTATTTATTTATTTATTTATTTATTGCTTTTGGGGTCACACCTGGCGATGCACAGGGGTTACTCCCGGCTTTGCACTCAGGAATTACTCCTGGTGGTGCTCAGGGGACCATATGGGATGCTGGGAATCAAATCTGGGTTGGCCGTGTGCAAGGCAAATGCCCTACCCGCTGTGCTATTGCTCCAGCCCCTCTGTTTATTTTTATTTTGAGGGAGACTTTGGGCCACACCCCATGGTGTTCAGGGACTACTGGCTCTGTGCTCCAGAGTCACCTGTAGTGATACTTAGGGGACCGTATGTGGTGCTGGAGATTTGAATGGGGGTCATAGCCTTTGTAGCTGCATGCAAAGCAAGTGTCTTCCCTCCTGTACTCTCACTCCAGCACCACCTCCAAGTCCTTTACCCAGTGATGCTTAGGGCTTATTTCTGGCTCTATGCTCAGAGATTACTCCTGGCAGGGCTCCGGGAAGCATATGTTGTGTCAGGAATTGAACCCCGGTCAGCTGTGTGCAAGGCCAGCGCCCTACTTGCTGTACTATCTCTCCAAGCCCCCACTACCCTCTCTTTAAAGTGAGTTACTGGGGGGCCCATAGAGATAGTTTATGGGGCTAAGGCACTTGCTGGTATGCGGCTAACCCTGGTTTGATCCATGGCACCGAGTATGATCCCCTGAGAACTGCAAGGGGTCACTCCTGAGCGCAGGCTAGGCATTTGAGTACTGCCAGGTGTCGCCCCCAAACAGAAACCAAACCAGGCCAATGAAAAGGGGTTCGTAGGAACTGGCAAGGCCTGGGCACTCTCTGGTAGCTGAGCTTTGGGCACTGAGTGATGCTTCGGCACAGGGTGCCCGGTTTGGGTTCTAGCTTTGTGACCCTTAGTGAATTCCTTGGTGTCTCTGAGTCTTGGTTCCTTCATCGGCTAAATTGGCGGCGACAAGTCCCTGCTGTCTGGGGGGGTACCCCTGTGGTGGAGGGGGAAGGAAGCCCAGCCTGGCCCCGCTCCGCTCATCACCTGCCCTCACTCAGGTCTCTAAGGACATCTCCGTGCGACTGCACAAGGAGCTGGAGGTCGTGGAGAAGAAACGTGCGCGGCTGGAAGAGGAGAACGAGGAACTTCGACAGCGGCTCATCGAGACGGAACTGGCTAAGCAGGTGCTGCAGACGGAGCTTGAGCGACCGAGAGAGGTGAGGGCCAGGTGTGGGGCTGGGCCAGGTGTGTGAAGGGGGGTGCCAGCTCTCCCATTGATCTCTGAACCTCCATTGGCACAGTCATGGCTGAGCTGTTGACTCAGTCACTTCCTCCACCATGCATTTCTCTTCTTTCGTTCTCTCTTTCCCCCTTCCTTCCTTTGGTCACACCTGGCAGTGCTCAGCGGTTACTCCTGGCTCTGCATTTAGGAATTACTCCCAGCAATGCTTGGAGGACCATATGGGATTGTGGGGGTTAAACCAGGTCGGCCATGTACAAGGCAAATGCCCTGCCCACTGTACTATCTCTCCAGCACCCTCTTGCCCTTCTTAGGAAGGAGAAAACCACGAGGGAGAGGTAGGGCTGCTGGCAGCTCCCTCAGGGCCCAGGGGGCTTTGCAAAATGCCAGTTGGAAACCGCCAGCCCAGATGAGGACCCTGAAAGCATGGAATCTTCCAGACTCCAGGTTCTGGTGCACAGAGGCCCAGGCTGGTTTCTGGCTGTAGAGGAACAGCTGCTGGGATGCTCTCAGGGTGCCCTAGCAGTGGTTCTGGGGCCTGGTCCCCAGGGACGGGCATGTCAGCTTCTAGGACAGAGGCCACAGTTCTGACCCAGTAGGACACCTTTAGGTGTCTTTCCTCCAGGCATGCTCGGGACTCCCCCCTCCCGCCACCGGCTCCATACCCAGCCCTTTAGTTGCTGACGGCCACTCCTGAATCTCCATTTCACCATTGCTGATCTCGTGACACAGGAGTTAGAAACAGTAGGAGGGGACCAGCGTGATAGTACAAAGGGTAGTGTGCTTGCCTTGTACATGCCCAACCCATGTTTGCTCCCCAGCACCCTACATGGTCCCCTGAGTGCGGCCCAAAATAAATTAAAAAATAATAAGTTTTGTCTAAAAATAAGAAAGAAATTACAGAAGGAAGATTGGGAATGACTTTTGCTGTTACCCTATTAATGCTTGGGGTTTATTGTTCATTCCTGTCTTCACTCATGCAGCGCATGTGCTTCTGCCACTAAGCCACATTCCTGGCCCAGGGGTCAATGATAAAATTTAAATGACATTAAGCATGTCAGGAGCCCGTTGTGGTTCCTGGCACCCAGGAAGTGCTCTAAAAGCAGGACCCTGGTCCTGCTGAATGGACGTTAGCAAGGCTGGGCTGCTGCCCCTGACCGGTCCCTGAGGTCTTGGACCTGGGTGGGGAGGCGGAGCTGGAAGGAAGGGCGGGGCTGGGCTAGGAGGCGTGGTAGAGGGCGTGGCGGATGCGGGGTGGGGCGGGGCGAGAGGCGTGTTTGGAGGCGGAGCTGGGCGGGAGGCGTGGCAGGGGCAGGGCCGGGATGGGAGGCGGAGTTGGGCGCGAGGCCGGGTAGGAGGCAAAGTTGGGCCAGGAGATGGAGCTGCTCTGGCTCTGTATTTTCTGACTGCCCCGCCTTCCTGTCATGGTTTCCATGGAGACGAGGGTCTCTGCATCTTTCCCCTAACTGCTCCGCTCCCATCATGGAGATCTGCCTTTGCCATCCTGACAGGTTGCTGTGGTGATGGGACGACAAGGTTGCCATGGAGACAGCACTTAGCCTGCTAGAGGGGTGGGCACAGAGAGGAGAAGGTGCAAGCTGAGCGGGCTCCTTAGTGGCCCTGTGGTCCAGCTGGCCTGCAGCAGCTTCCCCGCCAACCAGTGTCCCCTTCGGTATCCCAGGCACAAAGCCAGCATCCGTGCTGACGTGATTTGTTACAGTGCTACTGTGTGTGCTGCTTGGCCAGTACCAGGCACCGAGAGAAGCATTTTCTGTGGTCTTCATCCTGGCGATGGAAACCCTCCCCGCTGCCCCGTATTCCAGATTCTCTGGATTGAACCCAACCCAGGTCTCCTGCATGCACAGCATGTACTCTCGCCACTGAACTCACTCTCTGGCAGTTTCAATTTTTCATTAGTATTGGTTCAGGGAAGGGTGTGGACTATACCCCGCTAGAGCCATGCTCAGGGTCTGTCATGCTGTTGCTGAGTGGGGTGCTGGGGTTGAACCCAGGCCGCTTGCATGCAAAGCATGAATTCAGCCCGTTGAGCTGAATTTGTTTGTTTTACCTATTTATTTCACCCCTTCTTGGCATTTTTTTTTTTTGTTTTGAAGCCACTCCCAGCAGTGCTCAGCACTTAGAAATCACTCCTGCTGAGACTCGGGACTATATATGGTGCCAGGGATTGAACCCAAGGCAGCTTTATGCAAGACGAGTTCCTAGTCTTTGTCCTACTTCGTGGGCCCCTTGGAGAGTTTTAAATTGTGATAAAATCCACATACAGGGTGGGTGGGGATGGATGGTTTCCATCAGGCATGACCTTAGAACAACAAGCTGCGGGTAACCCCTGAGCAGCACTGGGTGTGGCCCAAAAGAAAAAAAATTCAATTCACATGTAATTAAAAAACTCACCATTTGTGTGTGTGTGTGTGTGTGTGTGTGTGTGTGTGTGTGTGTGTGTGTGTGTAGTGGGGGTCGAGGGTCACATCTCTCGGTGTTCATGACTTACTCCTGGCTCTGTGCTCAGGGATCACTACTGGTGGTGCTTAGGGGACTGTATGGGGTACCAGCGATCAAACCCTGGTTGACCGTGTGCAAGGCAAAAAGGCAAACACTATCCCCTGTACTATCTTGCCGACCCCAAATTCACCATTTTAAAGTATGCAGTGAATTCAGTGATTGTCAGTATATTCCTAATGTTGTGCTAACATCAACGTGCTCTAATTCTAGAACATTTTTCATTCCCACCCCTCCTCCCCGCTAAGAAACCCTGAACCTTGTTGGTTGCCACTCCCCACTCTTCACTTCCCTTTAGCCCTTGGCAACCACTAATCTACTTTTAGTCTCTGTGGATTTGCCTGTTTTGGAAATTCCATACAAATGGAATCATGTAATATGTGATCTTTCGTGACTGACTTCTTACACTTAGCATAATGTTTTCAAGGTTTAACCATGTTTTAATTTTTTTTTTTTTTAAATCCATTGCTGTGGTTGGAAGCCAGGTCTCATGCATGCCAGGAATGTACTTGACCACCGAGTCACATCCTTTGCCCCAAGGTTTACCCGTACTGAGGCACAAGTTGGCCCCTCCTTTCTATGGCTGAATAATAATCATGGTGAGGACAGGGCTCACTCTGTTCGCTCAGCAGTTGGTGGGCATTTGTGTATTTTCCACTGTCTGACTCTCGTGAGTCGTGTCGCTCTGAACATTCATGTCCAGAATTTTTTTTTTTTTTTTGCTTTTTGGGTCACACCCGGCAATGCACAGGGGTTACTCCTGGCTCTGCATTCCGGAATTACCCCTGGCAGTGCTCAGGGGACCATATGGGATGCTGGGAGTTGAACCCAGGTCAGCCACGTGCAAGGCAAATGCCCTACCCGCTGTGCTATCACTCCAGCCCCTCATGTCCAGAGTTTTGTGTGCATGTGTGCTTCCGTGTTTGGGCGCGTGAACTGTGGCTGTGTGCAGATGGGCTTGGGAGGCCGGAATAGGGTCTGGACCAGGTTCCTGTCTCTTTTTTTTTTTTTTGCTTTTTGGGTCACACCTGGCTCTGCACAGGGGTTACTCCTGGCTCTGCACTCAGGAATTATCCCTGGCGGTGCTCAGGAGGTTCCTGTCTCTTGAGGCCGTGCTGACCTTTTGTTTTCTCTTGACTTATGGCTACTCCTCCTTAGTGCTCAGGGGACCCTGCGGTGCCAGGGCTAAAACCTTGGATTCCTGCACGTAAGGGCCTCTGAGCCGTCTCCCCGGCTGCCACACTGACTTATGGCAGCACCTTGCCCGGTGCTGTCAGAATCTCTCACGAGGCCTGTCGTTCTGATGAGGCCCCCCTACTCTGGCACGGGCCCTCACCTGCTGGGGTTGGGGTGCTAGGATTCAGACCTTGGCCCCTACTCTGATGAGGTCGGGTCATCTGGGATCTGTCCGGTCCCAGCTCTGCAGTAGTGACCACGACCGTGCAGTGCAGTCTAGCTGAGGCCAGTGTAGCACAGGGCAGGCCCTCTGGGAGTGGTAAGGGACCTGCGTTCGAATCTTGGATTTGACAGGGTTCTCTTTTGTTCGTTTGGGAGCCTTACCCAGTGATGCTCAGGATTTACTCCTGGTTCTGCGCTCAGAGATCACTCCTGGAGGGCCTTAGGGGACCATATGGGATGCCAGGCTTGAACCCAGGTTGGTTATATGCAAGGCAAGCATTTTAGCTGGTGTACTATTTGTTGGCTCTGGATTTGCCACTTAACCTGTTAAAAAAAAAAAAAAAGCAAAATTGTAACCTTGAGCCAACTGTGTAAGTACTCCAGGACTTAGTGTGTGCGTTTGTTTGTATTAATCCCTCCTTAGAGGTGTGTGTGAGAAGTAATTGAGAGAAGCAGGTGAACTGTTTACCAAGGAGTAAGGACTGGGTCAACACTGAGTACTGGTAGGTTTTAAAGTGGCTGTGACAGGGGATCAAGGCAACAGTACAGTGGGGAGTGCCTTTGCCTTGCATGCATGGGTTTCATTCTGGGCATCCCAGAGCACTGCCTGGAGTAATTCCCGAGTGCAGAGCAGGAGTAATCCCTGAGCATTGCTGGGTGTGACCCAAAAAGCAAAAAATAATAAAAATAAAGTGACTGTGATCACAGTGTTATCTCAGTAGCTGTGATAACACTTTTAAAAACTCTGGTGAAGTGTGGACATTGTGTGTGTGTGTGTGTGTGTGTGTATATGTGTGTGTGTGTGTGTGTGTCTTTAAATACACACATACCATCTTAGATCCTGGAAACAAGAGCTGAGACCCGTGTATACGCACTCGTGTATTCATCCGAGTGGCTCGATGAACGACAGGGCGTGTGCATTGTGTCACCCTTGCAGCATCTGCCCTTTAATAAACACAGCTCTGCTGCCTCTTGCAAAGAGCTGTCTCTGTCGAGCTGCCTGTTGCCCATAGAAGGAGCAGTTCCATTGCAAATCAGTTGCATCTGGTTGGCAGCGTCTGTTCCAGTCACTTTTGGTTCTGGGCGCATGTCTAAACCGATCTCTGCTCCCTCCCACCAGCCCCCCCCCCCCCGCCCCCCGCCACATGGCCTCCCTCTGTGGCTACTTCAGCCCTTCTTGGAGAGAGAACACCCGAGTCTCTGACAGGCACCCCACCCCAAGTCCCCCCTAGGGTAATTTTGCGCACACAGCACAGTCTGTGTTTTCAGTGAGACCTTTCCAAACACCCCCTCCGCGCCGGGCAGAAATCTGCCCAGCTGTTTTGGCAGAAGGTTCCTTTTATTCCCTGAAGGTTGGTCTTTGTTTCCTGGCAGTGGGGAAGCAGGGACGGGCTAGGAGGACTGGAGGGTGGGGGCCCTGCAGAGGTGAGGGGGTGCTGTGGGTGCCTCCCGGGCTGAGTGGCTGTGGGTGGAGAGCCCCCTGCTCTGTGCCAGGGCAGAGGGAGGGAGTGCTTTCTATGGTTTCTTTGTTTGGGGGCCACACCCTGTGTGCTCAGGGCTTAATCCTGGCTCAGGGGTCACTCCTGGCTGGGCTCAAGGGACTCTGTGGGGTATGGGGTACCGGGAGCGAACCCCGGGGTGCCACGAGCAAGACAAGCATGCGTCTTACCCACTGCACTGTCTCCACCCAGCGAGTGCCTTCTGGACTGGCACCTGCAGCTGCCCTCCCCTGGGGGACCAGGGGGACCACAGAGGGGCCCTGAGGGGTGTCTGGTCTCCTTGGAGGGAAGTGGAGGGGGAGGAGAGCTTTATGCCCTCACGCCGAGCTCCAGGCTGAGCCGAGCTTGAGCTTCCTGCCGGGGCTGACGCGCTGCTCAGGCCAGTTGGAAAGGGGTTCCTGCCGCCACTTTCCTTGGGGGAAATCATAGTTATCAAGCTGTGAACTATGAGCCAACAGGTAATAGCTGCTTAGTGGAGGAAGAGAAGAAAAAGTAGCTAAAAGGAGAAGGAAAAATGCACCCATAGTTCAGTATTCGGGGGGACGCCCAGGGCTAGAGTGAAAGTACAGCGGCCAGGGTTTTGACCTTGCACATGGCCCATCTGGGTTCAATCCCCAGCACCACAGAGGGGCCCCCGACCCCCACCAGGAGCGACCCCTGAGCACAGAGCCAGGAGGAGGTCTTAAGCACTGGCAGGTGTCACCCAGCGACAAGCACAAAAAAGTGCATGTCCCTCCGATATGTCTATTTATATGCATACACATGTTGGAATATATACGTGTATATGCTATTTGAAAAAACTAATGGTTGTTTTGTGGTTTTCTTGGGCCACACCCTACCCCGCTCAGGGATGCGTCCAGCCCTGTGTTTGGGGGTTATTTCCAACAGTGCTGGGGGACTGTGTAGTACCAGGAATGGAATCCTCTCCTGGCCCTCTCCCCTGCCACCACTTTTGTTTTTGTTTTCGTTTGGGGGCCACACCCAGTGATGCTCAGGGGTTATTCCTGACTCCGCATTCAGGAATTACTCCTGGCGGGTTCAGGGGACCATATGGGATTCTGGGGATCGAACCCAGGTCGACTCCATGCAAGGCAAGCTCCCTACCCGTTTTACTCTCACTCTGACCCCTACCACTTTTTTTAAAAAACTGAAAATGTAATATAAGTGCACTGAAGCACGAATGTCCTTTGCATGGCACATAACCGCATGCCAAGCATTCCTCTGTGGGGGCTGTGCCAGCCGCCACGCTAGTTGCCTGAGTCAGGTCACTGTATGCCTTTTTGGACTCTTTGAAGTTCGAACCGTGTGAGAATGTGCTTTCCTTAAAGCAACAGGAATAATGCCCATACGGTATTAGTAAGAGAAAGCTCCCCCAATCACCTCGGCTATCCCTGGCCCCAACCTGCCCCGGAACTAGCAGCCTGGGCTGGGTCTTCCAGACTCTTTACGGTTCCTCGCTCACTGTGTATTTTTCTCTGGGTGCTGTTTGAAAAAGCGATGGGGTTATACTGTGCATACTGTTTTTGTAACATGCAAAATTACATGTCATGAGCATGGTTCTTTAAATACCGGGTATTTGTGTGTAGGGGGTTCTTCTATGTAAGGTACTTATTACCAAAAAAAAAAAAAAATCAAAGCAGTCAGGTCAACACAGAGGGGAACAAGTCTGAAAGAGCACCATCTATTTATGGGTTTTTGTTGGCTTTTTAATTTTGGTTTTTGGGCCGCACCCGGTGGAGTGGCTTACTCCTGGCTCTGCCTCAGGGATCACTCCTGGCTGCTGGCGGTGCCCAGGGGACTGTATCCAGTGCTGGGATGAAAATGGTGTTAGCTGCATGCAAGACAATTACCTTAACCTCTATATTATCTTTCCAGCCCAATTTCAATATTTTAAGCACAGAACTGAAGTATAGAAGGGGTCCCAGCCAACAGTCTGGAGTGTGTGTGTGTGTGTCTGTGTGTGTGTGTGTGTGTGTAAACAAACTTTTTTTTTTTGCTTTTTGGATCACACCCAGCGATGCTCAGGGATTACTTCTGGTTTATGCACTCAGGAATTACTCCTGGTGGTGCTCAAGTGACTATATGAGATGCTGGGAATCGAACCTGGGTCGGCCGCGTGCAAGGCAAACGCCCTGCCTGCTGTGCTATCGCTCCAGCCCCTGTAAACAAACTTCTGAGGCTGCAGAGATACCTCAGTGCATTAAGTACATGCTTTGAATGAAGGATGACTGAGTTCGATTCCTAGAACTGCCCGGTCCCCTAAGCACTGCCAGGAGTGATCACTGCACGTAGAACCAGGGGCTGTTCCTGGGTACTGCTGGGTGTGGCCCCCAAAACAAAGCAATCAAATCGAGTAACTGATGCACAAACACACACTCACCATAAAAGCAAAATCTGTACCTTGGTGATAAAGTGGCAGTTCCAGTGGTGTTTTTGTTTTAGTCTTGTCTTGTTTTAGCTTTGGATTTTGGACCATACGCAGTGATGCTGTGGGCTGCTCCCAACTCTGTGCTTAGAGGTTGCTATTGGCAGTGCTCAGGGGACTGTGCAGTGCCAGGGACCAAACCCAGGCCTCCTGCATGCAGAGCAGCCATTCAGCCAGGCGAGCTCTCTCCAACCCAGTTCATTCATTTTAAAAATATTGTAGGGCTGGAGCAATAGTACAGCGTGGAGGGCGTTTGCCTTGCATGAGGCTGACCTGGGTGTAATCCCCAGCATCCCATATGGTCCCCCGAGCACCACCAGGAGTAACCCCTGAGCATCACCAGGTGTGACCCAAAACATCCAAAAATTTAAAAATTACATATGTATGTTTTAAACTTAAAGAAAATCATATGCAGCAGTTTAGGGAAAAAATGAGAGGAACTAAGGTGAACGGTAATTTTTTTTTTTGGTTTGTTTTTTGACCACACCTAGCCGTGCTTAGGGGTTACTCTTGGCTCTGTACTCTGGAATTGCTCCTGGAAGTGCTTGAGGGACTATATGGGATTCTGGGGATCAAACCCAGGATCAGCCACATGCAAGGCAAAGGCCCTCTCCAGCCCTCAGGGTTTCTTCTCGTTAACAGCTGGTGTGCACTCTTAGGCTTCCGCCCCCTCTCGTGCATATGCAGACAGATGTTTTCTCGCACACTCACATATCTTAGTTTCATAAAATTGATAACTTGGAAGCCAGAGAGACAGGGCCAGGGCTAAGGACTTGCCTTGTATGCGACTGACCCAAGATTGGTCCCCAGCATCACGTGGTCCCCGAGCTTCAGCTGGGGTCCAGAGGTCATTCTGGAGCACAGAACTAGGAGTAGCTTCCAAGCACCACTGGGTGTGGCCCAACACTTTACATACACATGGCGTGCGTGAGCACGCGCGCGCGCGCACACACACACACACACACACACACACACACACAGAGTAACATTCTCTAGGTTATTTTAAAAACAACAGATGTATTGAGGGCCAGAAGGGAGAGCCATAGGCTGGAGTGCATCCTTTGCACTTCATGAGCCTCTGGTTCAGTTCCTGCCACCTCATTGTCCCCTGTGCACCACCTGGAATGGCCCCTGAGCTCAGAGCCAGGAGTCGTAAGCCCCGAGCACTGTGGAATGAGGGCCCAAGCATCAATACATAACAAAATAAAACAGCAGGTTCCTGAGATAGAATTCACACATCACAAAGTTTGCCTTTTGAAACAATATAGTTCATTGATTTTTCTAACATCCCAAGTTATGCAACTCCCGTTACCCTCTCGTTCCAGAACAGTCTCGTCACCCCCAAGAGAAACCCCCAGTGCACCAGCAGTCACGCCTCGCTCCCTCCTCTTCCGGGCAGCCGCCCTTCTCCGTTCTGTCTCTGTGGCTGGGCTTGTTCCGGGCATTTCATGCGAATGGAATCCTTCCCTGTGTGGCCTCATGTGACTGTCCTCTTACTCAGCGTGTTTCAGAGTGTGCGTGTGGAGCTGATGTCAAGGCCCCCTTCCGCCCTGGGCGGACAGTGGTCCCTTGTGTGACTGGGTGCCGACATCACACTTCGCTCATCCGTTCATTCCTCCTTGGTGGATGTGCAACATTTGGGTTGTAGCTGCTGTTTCTCGGGTTCTTTTTTTCCCTTCTCTCTCTCTTTTTTTTTTTTTTTGGGCGGCTGGGGGCTTGGCCTCCTGTCTCCGTGCTCAGGGGTGACCCCTGGCGGTGCTGAGGGGCTAAATGAGATACTGGAGATTCAGACTTGGGGGCCAGGTGCTTGGTCAGCCATCTACCCGCCCCGCTTTCTTTCCTTTGTACCAGGCAGCAGAGAATCCCCTCGCCCGCTTTCATCATGACTCCGGGCTTCATGTGATCTCATTCCTTTATCCAGGCTCGGTGTCTTTGAAGATCCTGGAGTCTTTTTCCTGTTACCCCACTTCCTTGTGGGGGTGAACAGGAAAGAGAAACCGCAATATTAAAAGAAGCTGTTGTCCACCACTCGCCGTTTTCGTTTTGTTTTGTTTTGGGCCACAGTTGGCAGTGCTCAGGGGTCACTCTTGGCTCTGCATTCAGGAATCACTCTTGGCGGGGCTTGGGGAACCATATGGAGTGCTGGGGATTGAAGCTGGGTTGCCTTTACGCCAGGCAAATGCCCTCCCCACTGTGCCATCATTCTGGCCCCAAACTTACTGTTTTGAAGTTGCTTTTTTTTTTTTTTTTAAAATTCAGAATGTTAATTTTTATTTCATTATTTTTTATTGTTATATTTTTTAATCACTGTGAGATGCAGTTACAAAGCTTTCCTGTTTGAGTTTCAGTCATACAATGACTGATCACTCAACACTCTACCAGTGCACATCTTCCACCACCAAGGTCCCTAGTATCCCCTTCCCACCCTTCCCCCTGCCTCTATGGCAGATAGTCTCCCCCATACTGTCTTTTGTATTGCTTGTTATGAATAGCATAAGATGTTGCGTGGCTGCAAGAGCTGGCGTGTGCTCCTGAAATTCTAAAATTTTAGATAATTAGGGTCTGGGGAAATCTCTGCAGCAAGCTGCTTGGTTAGGAGATTCTTTTGTGTGTCAGAAGTTGCTTTTTTTTTAATTATTTTTTTTGCTTTTTTTGGAGGGGTTGGGCCTTGTGACAAATTTCATGATGATGAATGGAGTTTCCGGGAGAGGAAGGGGTCAGCCTTGTGGGGTTCCTAGAATCCAGTTCCTGGCTAAGGTCACTGCCAAACGTCCTGCTGGTAGAAGGTGGGCAAACCTTTTGTTTGGCCCCGAGCCACACCCCATGGCTCTCCACAGGCTCTCTTGATCCGAGCACTCCCCTCGCTGCTTTGCCACAGGGGCTCTTTGTGGGAGGAATGATTTTTGTGGCCCTCACCTTCATTCCCTTCTCTTCCCTTCTGGCTTTTGAAAACCCCCATCAGTGCTGAAATGGGCTCCTGGCATCTGAAATATCAGCCTCTGCCTTCCCGCTTCATTTGCATTTCAAAAGATCGCTTTAGGATTTGATGGGGCTTTCTGGATAGACATGAGAGTCCTTCTGGGGCTCTTGTGGGGCCCTCTCTGACTTGGCTGCTCCATTAGAATCATCTGGAACTTAATTTTACTTAGTTATTTATAATTATTTTTTAAAAATCCATGTCCTGGACTTTTTTTAATTTAATTTTATTTCATTTGGCTTTTTGAGTCACACCTGGTGATGCTCAGAGGCTACTCCTGGCTCTGCACTCAGGTATTACTCCTTGCAGTGCTCGGAGGACCTTATGGGATTCGCTGTACTACCGCCCCCATGAAACGTATTTTCAAATGCAAATGCCAGGACCAGGGCGTGTGGCTTAAGAGGCAGAGTCCCTGGTTGGCACGTGTGAGGCTCCTGCCTTCAGCCCCAGCACCGCTTGTCCCCTGCCAGCTCTGCAGGGTGGCCCCAGAGAGCCACCCCCTCCCCCAATTAAGAACAAAATCAACCCGGGGGCCTTCTCCCATCAGTTCTCTGGGATTGGGGTCTTAAGCGTCAGTACTGTTCCCCTGCGCGGTTCCCCGTGAGGTTGTGGTGTCCTTGGGTTCTGCATACCGAGACGCTAAGAGCCAGCTCTGGCCCTCGCCATCGGAGGGGCCCCGTTTCTTCGGGACTGGGTGAAGAGCTTTGCCAAGAACTGTGGGATCTTTCCCTCCCCTCCAGTATGGTGGGGGCTTGGACTAAATCATTGGCTCTCCTGACCAGGATTAGGGGTGAGAGACAGACAGGGGGTAGGAGGAGGCATGTATTCAAACTGTCGTCAGGAGCCATTTCAGAAGATGTCTTCTGGGGACCAGGGTGGCAGCTTCAAGGGCTGCACGTGCCTTGCATGCAGGAAGCCTGGGTTGGATCTCTGGCGCCCCAAAGTCCCCTGAGCACTGCGAGGGTCCCCCTGAACAAAAACAACAACCTTCTCAACTTGGGGAAAAAACAGCCATCCTACGCGGGGTTTATAGTATGGACCACCTCGATAGGAAGAAGTGTTTAATGGAATCATGCATCTAGCAGGCTTTCTGAAACATCGAGAAGCTTCAGGAGTGACTTTTGGTGGCGGGGGCAGGGGGGGGGGCTTTTGAGTCACGCCAGGCGATGCTCAGCGCTTACTCCTGACTGCATTCAGGAATCACTGCTGGTGGGGCTCAGGGGACCTTATGGGACGTCAGGGATGGAACCCGGGTCAGCCAAATGCAAGGCTAGAGCCCTACCCATTGGACCATCTCTTCAGCTTTCGGTAATGATTATTATATTTCCCCACTTTCCCTTGCATAGAACTTCTACCGTTTTGCCTTCATTTCTTTCCTTTCCTTCGTTCCCTCCCTCCCTCACTCCCTTCCTCCCTTTTCACAAGGCCTCTCGATGGAAGGGCCTCTGTGCCAGAGCCACATCCTGGCCCTCCCCACTTTGCATTCCTGCCAGTGATATATGAGCACTTCTGTGTCTCCATAGTTGCACTGATAAAAGACGCTGTCAGGTGTTTGGGTTTGAGCCCATCTGATTATTAAGAAATAGGATCTCAGTGTTTTCATTTGCGTTTCTGTCATAAATAAGCTGGAGCCTTTTTCTCTAGTTAGGACCCATTTACCTTCCTTTTCTTCTGAAGTATTTTTCTTTCTTTCTTTTTTTTTTGGTTTTTGGGCCATACCCAGAGGTGTTCTATGTTTACTCCTGGCCCTGTGCTCAGGGATCACTCCTGGTGGTGCTCAGGGGAATCGAACTCAGGTCAGCCGTGTACAAGGAAAGCACCTGATCCTCTATACTATGTCTCTGGCCCCTGACCTGTTTATATAAGTGTGTATATATATTTTTTTTCAGCCTATTTTTCTTTTTTTATATTTATTTTTTATGTCTTATATTTATATTTTTTTCTTTTCTTTCCTTCTCTCTCTCTTTTTTTAAAATTTTTATTTTATTTTATTATTCTTGTGTGTGTGTGTGCCAAGGTGTGTGGTGTCGGGGGACCATACAGCATTAGGGATCGAACCAAGGCCTCTTACATGCAAAGCATGTGCTGAACCCATTGAGTTATCTCCCTAGTCTGAACCCATTTATCTATAACTTAGTTTAATTATTCACTGTTTTGAGGCCGGAGAAATAGTACAGCGGGTAGGGTGCTTGCCTTGCACAAGGCCGACCCGGGTCCCATCACGGCATCCCATGTGGTCTCCTGAGCACCACCAGGAGTGACCCCTGAGTGCACAGCCAGGAGTAACCCCTGAGCATTGCCAGGTGTGACCTAAAAACCAAAAACTTAGCAAATAATAAAAAATAAATTACTTTCTGTTCTGTAAAGCTCTTTGTGTATGGAAGAGATTAACTGTTAGTGCAATAGCAAATGTTTTTCTGTATCCTTTAGACCTTCGCTTTTCTGTGGGTATTTTTTTCTTCATGAAATTTGCTTATCTAATCAAATATACAAATTATTTCCCCTGTAGCTTCTGGATTTTTCGCTCTTGATGAGGCTGGTGATAATAGGTCTAGTGGCTCCTAATTTGCATGAAAGCATCATTTAAATTGTAGAAATGAAGGCGCTCCTAATCTATCCAAGGCCCCCCGCCCCGTGCTACTGATTTGTTGTCCCATGTTTATTTGGTGTATTAGTGTTCCTAAGGAATGTTGGTCCCCGCTGGGATTCTGGTTCTGAGAGGACAGGAGTCTGCTGGGGATGGAGATTTGCAGGCAGAGGGTCGGTCTCTCTCTCTCTCTCTCTCTCTCTCTCTTTCTCTTTCTCTCTCCTCTTTTTTTCTCTCCTCTCTCTCTCATAGAAGAGACCCCTGGGGGGTCAGATTCAGGACTCGAGGGGGAGGGAGGAAATGCAATGCAGAACATTTGCTCTCTTGGCCTCAACCAGGGGCTGAGGGAAGGCGACCCTTGAGTGAAGCTAGAGTGAGAGGGTCTTGACAGGAGACAAGGGGGCACGGGCTAGTGCTAGCCTGCGGGCTCTGCCCGGGGCGGGGGGGGGGCACATGGCGCGGATTCGGGGGGCGGCTCTCCCCAGCAGCACCTGCGGCCCCAGAGAGGGGAGCATGTGCCAGTGTGCTGAGTGGGTCTGGGTGGAGCGTCTCGGCATCCACCTTCCTGAGACCCTCTCCTGCCTTGGGCTCTGCTGCTGCCTCCTTCACCCCAGCGGGGCCGGCCACCTCCTGGATGCTCAGGAAACCCTTGGCGAGCCAGGAACCCAGGTTGCAGGGGTCCACGCCCCTGGCTTAGTGTATGGGGCGGGCCCCAGAGTAGACGTACCCAGAATCGTCTCTTTCTCCATAGTCCTGGCCCGTGCCCACCCCACTGCCTGCTCTGGGAGGTCGCTCTGGGTCCACTGTTGGTGCTGGGGGTGTCGGGTCCAGGTTCTACTCAACTCTTGGAGAAACTCCAGCACGGCCCCTTTCCTTTAGCTGGGCACTGCCTGTGTTCATTTTGTTGTGCTGTTTACCTCCCTCTAGCACTCCTTGAAGAAGAGAGGGACCCGCTCCCTGGGGAAGACAGACAAGAAGCCTTCGGTGCAGGTACTTCCCGGCAGCCCCCGGGCAGCCCCCGCTCGGCGCCCAGCTTCTGCCCCATTCTCCCGGCCTCCGCTTTCTCTCCTTTCCTTTGGTGTGTGACCTGGTGGGTGTTTTGGGTCCCCCGTCCCGCCCCCAGGGTGCTCAGGTCTATGGAGCCGCATAAGGTCAGCTACGTGTGAAGCAAATGCCTCCACCCCGGCACTGTCTCTCCGACCCTGTCTCCATTCGCTCATTTTCGTGCCCATTCACTGCCAGACACCTCGCCCTGAGCTTAGCATTCGCCCCCAGCTCAGATGGAGCCCAGGCCAGGCGTGGGATGCGGTTGGCATCCGGGCGGGCAGAGTGCCAGTTGCTTCTCTGGATTCTCTCATTTCACTCCGTCCCTGGCTTCGTGATGGAGGGAGCATTACTGCTCCGTTTCACAGAGGAGGAAACTGGGAGTAATCATTGTAGCGAGAGCAGCAATACTCATTCTGGCAAAATGTTGTCTACCCCAGGCGGCCTTCCTGCGCTGCCCAGGCTCTACACCTAGTGCTCCATCCTGGCAGGATCATCTCCATCCCCCCTCTCTCTCCTTCTTCTTCGCACCCTGAATTCCTTTAATGTCAGGGCCATGTGGATGCATTTCGGGGTGCCCCACCCAGCCCGTGCCCCCTGAAACGCCTCGTGTGCGTCTCTAAGCGCTCACGCTCTCGGGTCTCCTGACTCTCAGGAGGACAGCGCGGACCTGCGGTGCCAGCTGCACTTCGCGAAGGAGGAGTCCGCCCTCATGTGCAAGAAGCTCACCAAGCTGGCCAAGGAGAACGACGGCATGAAGGAGGAGCTGCTCAAGTACCGCTCGCTCTATGGGGACCTGGAGGGCGGCCTGTCGGCCGAGGAGCTGGCGGCCGCCCCGCACTCGCGCGAGACCGAGCTGAAGGTGCACCTCAAGCTGGTGGAGGAGGAGGCGAACCTACTGAGCCGCCGCATCGTGGAGCTGGAGGTGGAGAACCGCGGCCTGCGGGCGGAGATGGACGACATGAAGGACCAGCCGGGGGCCGGCCCCGGGGGGCTGGAGGCGCGCCTGGCCTTCTCGGCGCTGGGCGGCGGCGGGGAGTGCGGGGAGAGCCTGGCCGAGCTGCGCCGGCACCTCCAGTTTGTGGAGGAGGAGGCCGAGCTGCTGCGGCGCTCATCGGCCGAGCTCGAGGACCAGAACAAGCTGCTGCTGACCGAGCTGGCCAAGTACCGCTCGGAGCACGAGCTGGACGTGACCCTGTCGGAGGACAGCTGCTCCGTGCTCAGCGAGCCCTCGCAGGAGGAGCTGGCGGCTGCCAAGCTGCAGATTGGCGAGCTCAGCGGCAAGGTGAAGAAGCTGCAGTATGAGAACCGCGTGCTGCTGTCCAACCTGCAGCGCTGCGACCTCGCCTCCTGCCAGAGCACGCGGCCCATGCTGGAGACGGACGCCGAGGCGGGCGACTCGGCCCAGTGTGTGCCCGCCGCCCTGGGCGACGCCGGCGGGCCCCACGCCGCCCGCCTGTGCCGGAGTAGGGAGGCCGAGGCCCTCCCGGGGCTTCGGGAGCAGGCCGCCCTGGTCAGCAAGGCCATCGACGTGCTCCTGGCCGACGCCAACGGCTTCTCGGCCGGCCTCCGGCCCTACCTGGACAACGAGGGTGTGGATTTCCGGCTGCACGAGCCCCCCGACAACAGCGAGGGGCCCCGGGACTCCAAGCTCCTGCACGCGCTGCTGGTGCGGCTGAGCCTGCTGCAGCAGGAGCTCAACGCCTTCACCAGGAAGGCCGACCCCGTCCTGGGCAGCGCCGCCAAGGAGCCGCCGGAGCCCTTCCCGCCGCTGCCGCCCCTGGGCTCCCAGGGGCCCTCCAAGGAGATGCTTCTGGCCAAAGACCTTGGCTCCGACTTCCAGGTGAGCTGCCCCGTCTCAGACCCTCTCAGCGTCTCCTTTTGTCTTGAAGCATTTTCCTGATGCCCAGTGGCCAGAGAGGGACGTGACCCTGTGACTGTCGGGGCACACGCAGCAGCCGTCACCTGGGCCAAGGGCCCGAGCATGACCAGCTGGAAGTGCCGGCATAGACCCCCCTTCTGACCGCTGCCCCTGGCCCAAGGGTCACCCCTTTCTAGAATCTACTTTTATTTTTTCTTTCCCGAAGGGGCAGGGAGGGGCCAGCAGCCAGTTGTGCTCAGGGATCGACCTGGTGGAGCTCAGGGAGCTGTATGGGGGGCGGGGATCGCAGAAAGCATCTCACCGCTTGTACCCGATCCAGCTGCTAGTCGTAGTTTTTAGGTGTTTTTGTTTGTTTGTTTGCTTTTTGGGTCACACCCAGAGATGCTCAGGGGTTACTCCTGGCTCATGCACTCAGAAATTACTCCTGGTGGTGCTCAGGGAACCATAGGGGATGCTGAGAATTGAACCCGGGTCGGTCGCGTGCAAAGCAAACGTCCTACCCGCTGTGCTACCACTCCAGCCCCAGGTTTTACCAGGTTTTAGGTTTTGTGTGTGTTTGGGGGCCTCACCTGGTAGGCTCAGGGATGGCTCCTAGCATGTGCTTGGGGGAACCGCTGAGGAGGCCAGGGATGGAACCCGGCTTGGCTTCTCCCTCCTGCCCTGTCTCTGGCCTTGACTGCGGGTGTTCGGATGAATGAAAATGCTCCGCTGGAAACGACACCTCGCGACCACCTTGGCCGCGGCCAGTGCCCCGGTGGTTCTTCTGCCACCTGCATGGGGTCATGGGAGAGAGCCGGTCCTCAGGAAGCACGTCGGGGAGGGAGGCCGGACTGCAGTGGGCTCCGTGTGAGTGTCTGCAGGGGGAACGGCCGGCCAGGGGCCCGGCGTGGCCAAAGACCGGGAGCAGGAGGGGGACAAGGCTGGACATCACGGGCGGGGGGGGGGAGGGCGGGGCTTCCTCTTTCCGTTTGATGGTGGAGGCTGGACGCTCCGGGGGACGGCTGGGCAGCTGCGCTTCTGTCGCCTTCAGCCCTGTCCTGGGTTGGCGGATATGGCAAGAGGGGTGTCAGGCCATACCTGGCAGTGCTCAGGGGTCACTGTGGAGGTGCTTGAGGGACCATGTGCTATGCTAGGGGTGGAAGCAGAGTTGGTCATGTTCACGGCAAGCACCTTAGCCCTGTTCTCTCTTTTCGGGCCCTGATCTGACTTTTTAGTTTTTGGGTACTTTTTTGTTTTTGTTTTTGTTCTTTTGGGTTTTTTGTTTGTTTCTTTATGTATATGTGGGTGGGAGTGTGCTTGGGCCACACTTGGCAGTACTTAGGGCTTACTCAGGCTCTGCTCAGGCCTCTGTCCTGGAGTGCTGGGCCTCGAACCTGGGTCAGCCACATGTGAGGCAAACGCCCTCCCCACTCTCCTACCTCCCGAGCCCGTCTCTCTTGGTTGTTATTTTGCTTTTTTGTTTTTGCTCTGGAGCCACACCTGGTGGTACTCAAGGGTTCTTGCTGGCTCTGCGCTCTGTGCTCAGGAGTGAGCCCTGACATTTGTGGTGCTGGAGATTCAGATTGGGTCATGACCCTTGCAAACTCACACGTACACACCCCACATGCAAGGACGGTGCCTCCCCCGCCCCCCCCCACACACATGCAAGATGCAAGGACGGTGCTTCACCTTCTGTGCTCTCTCTCCAGCCCTCTCTGGCTTTCTTTCTTTGGTTTAGTTTTTGGGGGCCACGCCCAGCTGTGTTCAGGGCTGAGTCCAGGCTCTGCGCTCAGGGATCACTCCTGGTAGGCTCAGGGAACCACATGGGGTACCCGGGATCAAACCCGTGTTGGCTGAGTGCAGAGCAGGCGCCCTCCCCGCTGTGCTGTCTCTAGCCCCGATCTGGCTCTGATGCAAGCAGGTGACGCAGCACTGGGGCTGCCCCTCGGTTCTCGGGCCGGGAGTGAGCGGGATCCACGGCCGTACTGGGGCCCTCGGGCCGGCTCAGAGGTCTGTGCTCAAGGCGACGTGCATGCTCCCCTCCCTCAGTGCCCCAACCGGGGCTGGGTGTGGGCCACGGAGGTGGCTCCCGGGGGTCTTGGCCCGCAGCTGAGTGGCAGGAGCCTTCTGCTGACCTTTGGTTTCTTCTGCCCGTGCGTCCGGCAGGCGCCGGACTTCAGGGACCTGCCGGAATGGGAGCCAAGGATCCGAGAGGCCTTTCGTGCCGGGGACCTGGACTCGAAGCCCGATCCCAGCCGGAGCTTCAGGCCTTACCGAGCTGAAGACAATGACTCCTACGCCACTGAGGTGGGCCTCAGCCTGAGCACGCCAGCGGGAGAGAGACTGGGCCCCCCACAGCAGAGGGTGCCATGGAGGGTCTGCACTGGCGATGATGAGGGTTTTGAATATCCCATAGACGCTACCATCTGAGCTTCCTGGTAGCCAGGTGAAGAGGGCAATGAGTTTGGACCATTCTCATGGCCCAAAATGGAAGCTTATAAACGCATCTGAATTGAGTACTTTTTTTTTTTCTCCATGCCACTGGGAATTTAATTTTGTTGGTATTTAAGGAGCTACTTACTCGTTTCTGTTCTAGGAAGGCAGCCGGTGCTGTAGTTAGGCTGACTGGGTTCAGAGGTGGGTCTGCTGTTTACTGACAGGGAGATTTTTGGTTTGGTTTGGTTTTTGTTTGGGGGCTACACCCAGCAGTGCTCAGGAGTTACTCCTGGCTCCTCACTTCGGGCTAGGCTCAGGAAACCATACGGGATACCAGGGATCGAACCTGGGTCAGCCACATGCAAGGCAGGTGCCCTACCTGCTATACTATTGGTCCAGTCCTGACCGTGACATCTTGAGCTAAATTCTGTCCTCTCACATTTCAAATAAGGAGGATGCCGCCTCTGGCTGTTGAAAAAATCAACATGGAAAACCTCAGCTCAAGGCCTGTTGCATGTTGGGTGAGGGGAGGGTGGTCCTGAGGGCACACCCCTGGGTCTTGGATCTCAGAGTGGCTGCAGTCCTGCCTCTGTCAGAACTTCAAAGGTTCTCTGGTGCGTGAAGAATCTTAAGTGGTTCTGAGCTTCCCTAGGGATTTTCCCCAGCTTTGGTAATGAGCCGGGAGCAGGAGAAAGGTTTTGCAGCCTGTGTGGGGCTCTCGGAGCCTCTGGAATCACGAGGAGCCTGGGATGTGCCCCAGCCTGAACCCGCTCTCCTCCTGCCCCGGCCAGGAAGGGGGCGCTGAGGGCCATGCTGAGGGGTCAGACGCTTAGAGTGGTCTGAGCCTCCCGTGGCAGGAGGGAGGGTGGGGGTCGTGAGTGCTGGCGTGCATTTCCCCGAGGAGCAGAGTTCCCTGAATGCACTCCGTTTTTCTCCTTTGCACCGACTCTTTCCTGCTCGGTCAGAGTTTGCTGAGCACTGTGTCAAGGAGAACCCCAGAGCGAGGCCATAGTAGAGAGGTCTGTGAGGATTTGGGGTACAAAACAGACATCCGAATCACCCCATGTCAGAGCGCCCTTCATTGCCAGGTGTCCAGACCAGTTTTGGGGTTTGTTTTGGCTTTCCCCCATAAAGGCATTTTCTTGTTATGCCTGAGATTCCAGCCCCTCCTGCCCCCTGCTTGGCATGACAGCATAAATATTCCTTCTACTCGAAGATACTACTAGAAAGTGGAGCGGAGAACACTTTTTAAATGGGTGGAGGGGTTGGGGTGGGCCCAGTACTGCTCAGGGCACACTCCTGGTTGCGGCCTAGTAATGGTTTGTTTCCGATCACATCCCAGTGGTCAGTTTTAATTTGAGCCAATCACTTTTTTTTTTTTTTTTTTTTTTTTTTTGCTTTTTGGGTCACACCTGGCGATGCTCAGGGGTTACTCCTGGTTCATGCACTCAGGAATTACTCCTGGCGGTGCTCAGGGAATCATATGGGATGCTGGGAATCGAACCCGGATCGGCCGCGTGCAAGGCAAACGCCCTACCCGCTGTGCTATTGCTCCAGCCCTTCTTTTTTTTTTATTTTTAAAAATTTTTATTTATATATTTATTTTCGAGCCAATCACTTTCAATGTGCATTTTTCTGAATGTATGCTTTGCTTCAACTAAAATGATGTTTATGGGGACTGTAGAGCTAGTGCAGCCAGTAGGGAGCTTGCCTCGCACACTGCTGGTCCAGGTTCGATCCCTGGCATCACACGTGGCACCCTGAGCTATACCAGGAGTGATCCCTGAGCGCAGAGCCATAAGGCCAGGTGAGGTGAATCCTTCTATACACACACACACACACACACACACACACACACACACCCTGAATACTTCTACATACACACACACACACACACACACCCTCTACGGCACCTACCTTTCATGAAGCTGACCCTAGTTCAATTCCTGGCACCACCCTGAGCTATACCAGGAGTGATCCCTGAGTGCAGAGCCAGAAGCCCAGGTGAGGTGAATACTTCTATACACACACACACACACACACACACACACACACACACACACACACACACACACAACACCCCTACGGCACCTACCTTTCATGAAGCTGACCCTAGTTCAGTTCCTGGCAGCACCCTACATGAGGTCCCCTGAGCACCACCAGCAGGACTGACTCATAAATGCAGAACCAGAAGTAAGACCTTAGCGCCACTGGGTGTGTCCCTAAACTCCAGAATAAATTACTTTTTAAAAAGCAGATGCGGGGCTGGAGCGATAGCACAGCGGGTAGGGCGTTTGCCTTGCACGCGGCTGACCCGGGTTCTAATCCCAGCATCCCATATGGTCCCCTGAGCACCAGGGGTAATTCCTGAGTGAAGAGTCAGGAGTAACCCCTGTGCATCGCTGGGTGTGACCCAAAAACAAAACAAACAAACAAACAAAAAAAGCAGATGCTTGCCTTAACTCCTGAGCATCTCTTCACCCAGCTGAATGGTTTTTCAACATAAGCATAGGCCCACTGAACATTATGTAAATCCATGTTTTAAGTCGTTTCTTAATTTTTGAAGCTACAAACAATGAGCTGATACATATCGTTGTGGACCATACCGATGTTCGCAGTGTATTATTTTCAAGTAAATGTCAAAGAGAGAAATTATTAGGTCAGAAGGATGATAGACCCGGAGCGATAGCACGGCGGCTGGTGTATTTGCCTTGCACACTGCTAATCTGGGTTTGACCCTCCACATCCCAAATGGTCCCCTGAGCACCCCCCCCCCGGGAGTGATCCCTGAGCACAGAGCCAAGATGACAGTAGGTGGACTCAGTCAATACTTGCCTGCCACCATCCCAACCATGGGTGGAGGTTGGGCAGCTACTGAGCCTGATGAGAAGGCTAAGGACCGTGGGGACCCTATCTCCCCTTCCATGATGCCCCACTGCCCTGGTGTCCTGTGACCAGCATCTCGGTGCTCCTGCTCTGTTCTCCACATGATGGTGCTCTTCATTCCCTCTCCAGATCAAGGAGCTGCAGCTGGTGCTGGCCGAGGCCCATGACAGCCTCCGAGGCCTGCAGGAGCAGCTCTCGCAGGAGCGGCAGCTTCGGAAGGAGGAAGCCGACAGCTTCAACCAGAAAATGGTCCAGGTGGGTGTTCCTTGCCCGCCCCCTCGCAGCTCCCTGACAGAAAGGAGGGAGACACAGACGCCCATGTCCCATTGTTTTAAATTGAATCACTGAGATACACCATTACATATGCTTTCAGTGTTTCAGTCTTGCACTGTTCCAGCATCCTTCCCTCCATCAGTGTACATTTCCCACCTCCACGGTCCCCAGTATCCCTGCCACCACCCTCCTGCCCGCCTGCCTCTCTGGCAGGCACTTCTCTCTCTGTCTCTCTTTGTCTGTCTCTCTGTCTCTGTCTCTCCGTCTGTCTCTGTCTCCCTGTCTCTCTGTCTCTGTCTCTCTCCCTCTCTCCCTCCCTCTCCCCCCTACCCCTTTTTGGGCATTATGGTTTGCAATACAGATATTCCTGGCTCATACTGTGTTGTTTTATATCCTACAAATGAGTGCAGTCACTCTATGTCTTTCTCCTTCTGACTCAGTTCACACAGCATGATACTCTTCGTGTCCATCTATTTATAAGCAAATTTCATTACTTCATCCCCCCCCCACCAATAGCTGCATAGTATTCCATTCTGTAGCTGTACCGTCGTTTCTTTAATTAGTCATCTGTTCTCGGCTCTTGGGTTGTGTCTAGATTCTGGCTGTTGTGAACAGTGCGCAATGAACATATAAGTGCAGATGTCGTTTCTGCTGTGTGTCTGTGTCACACTTGTCATTATATGATGCCGTGCCAGGCTGGTCACTGGCTGCCTGTGTGACCCCAGCCCTACCTTGTCCCCTTGCCGGGCACACTTTCCCTCATCAGGGCTGGAACCCTCTCGCAGAAAGGCTGTGGAAAGGCTGGTTGTCCAGGACGCCATCCCAGGGATGGAAAGCACGTATCAAGCCCTGACTGCAGGGAGGGCCTGCTCAGTGCATTTCTACACACAGTGGCCTTGAGTTCTCTCCTGCTCCTGGGACCTCGCCCAGGGCCTCGTACATACAAGCAGATGCTCTGTGGCTTATATGTACTTTGACACCTGACTGGGATTTATTTTGGGGGGCGGGGGGCACGCCAAGCAGTGCTCAGGGCTTACTCCTGCTCTGCATACAGGGATCACTCCTGGTGGTGCCCAGGGGATCATACAGGGTGCGGGGATCAAGCCCAGGCGTGCAGGACAAGTGCCCTCCCACTGTAGTGCGGCTCCGGCCCCTGTGGCTGGGGTTTTAATTTGTCTCTGGCTCTGCTTCCACCCCTGTTGCGCCCCCTCCGCCTCCTCTTCCCAGTGTGCCCTTCGCTCTCCACTGGGGTTTTCCCACCATGATTCACCCCCTGGGGTTCCTCATGAAATGAGAGTTTAGGGGAAGTCCTGGCACCTAGCGTGTGCTTAGTCTCTCTTGCAGGTCTTTTTTGATTTGGGTTTTTGTATTTCAGAGGGGGCTGGGGGAGGGGCGCAAAAACCCCACTTCGAGTGGTGCTTGGAAGGCCCCAGGGCCCTTCCCAGTGATTCAGTGACTCTGGACCAGCTGTTCGGGAGGGCCCGGGGGTGTGGCGCTGCTCATTCGGGGACTAACCAGGCCACCCCACTGGCTTGGGGGTCTCCAGGGCTGCACCCTGGGTTGAGTCAGTGTCGGCCGCGCACACAGCCTGCACCTGAAACCTGTCTGCCTCTCCCGTCCCTCTGCCCTGGCTCTCATCAGACAGCAGGGGCCAGACCCCAGCTCCGGCACCGATTTATTTATTTATTTATTTATTTATTTATTTTATTTATTTATTTTATTTTTTTTTGCTCTTTGGGTCACACCCAGCAATGCACAGGAATTACCCCTGGCAGTGCTTGGGGGACCATATGGGATGCCGGGGATTGAACCTGGGTCGGCCGCGTGCAAGGGAAACGCCCTACCCGCTGTGCTATTGCTCCGGACCCGCCGGCACCGATTTGTAATTATGACTTCCTCTTCTTTCTCTGAGGGTTTTCTTTTTCTCGAGGGAGGGCTCAGCTCGGTGTTTGTATATTTATTCATTGGTTCTCGGGCCACACCTGGGCTTACTCCTGGCTCTGTGCTCAGGGACCAATCCTGGCCTGGACTGGGCGATCATACGCGGTGCCAGGGAATCACACCTGGGTGGGCTGAGTCACGCTCGCTGCCAGGGGTGGATTCCCTCGCAGGGATCCCCAGCGGGCTTCTCTGGAATGTTCCTTCTGCCCCGGCCAGGCCTGGGTGATTTGTCCAAAGCAGCGCATGTCTTCCTTGCAGCTGAAGGAGGACCAGCAGAGGGCGCTCCTGAGGCGAGAGTTTGAACTGCAGAGCCTGAGCCTGCAGCGGCGGCTGGAGCAGAAGTTCTGGAGCCAGGAGAAGAACATGCTGGTGCAGGAGTCCCAGCAGTTCAAGCACAACTTCCTGCTGCTCTTCATGAAGCTCAGGTGGTTCCTCAAGCGCTGGCGGCAGGGCAAGGTTTTGCCCAGCGAGAGGGACGACTTCCTGGAGGTACGGGCCTGGGGCGGGGGCTCCCGGGGGAGAGAGAACGAGTGGGGGGCCCAGGTGGTGCGGCTCAGACCCTCCTGCCCAGGCTCATGGTCCAGCTGTCGGCTTCCCGTGTTGCTCCTCACTTGAGGCTGGAGCGGGCTGGAGCAGTGACGGCACAGTGGGTAGCGTTGGCCTTGCTCACCAGCACCTGCGGGCCTGGCACCTGCTCTTTCTCTCCTGGGCACTGTGGGGTGCTGGGCTTCCATGGGGAGGAAGATTGGCACACGGCGTCCGCCTCACCCAAAGAAAGTCTCCTGAGGAGGGGTAGCTCCTTAACGCCCCACCGAAGCTTGTTTCAGCTGGCAACAGTATCTTGGTGAATTGAGTGTCACTGTCACTGTCACTGTCATCCTGTTGCTCATTGATTTGCTCGAGCGGGCACCAGTAACGTCTCCATTGTGAGACTTGTTGTTACTGGTTTTGGCATATTGAATATGCCATGGGTAGCTTGCCAGGCTCTGCTGCGGGCTAGATACTCTCGGTAGCTTGCCGGGCTCTCCGAGAGGGGCAGAGGAATCAAACCTGGGTCAGCCACGTGTAAGGTGAATGCCCTACCGCTGTGTTATTGCTCCAGCCCCAAATTCTGATCTCGAGTTAAGTGTAGTTTTGATAATGCCTTATACGCATGCCAACACACGGTAAGGTTGCTCTTGCAAGGAGTAACTTATGTACAGGAATGGGAACCTTCTTTTGTTTGCTTTTTTTGGGGGGGGCCACCCCAGCATTGCTCAGGGCTTCCTCCTGACTCTGAGCTCAGGGATCACTCCTGGCGGGGCTGCAGGGACCCTATGGGGTACCAGAGATTGAATCCGGGTGGGCTGCTCGAAAGGCAAGTGCCGTCCCTCAAGGCAAGTGCCCTGCCGGGTACTATTGCTCTGGCTCCAGATATGGGAACACATATTAAGTAGAGAACTGATGAGAGGGGCTGGAGCGATAGCACAGTGGGGAGGGCATTTGCCTTGCATGTGGCTGACCCAGGTTGCATCCCCAGCATCCCATATGGTCCCTCGAGCACCGACAGAAGTAATTCCTGAGTGCAGAGCTAGGAGTAACCCCTGAGCATCCTTAGGCGTGACCCCAAAATTTAAAAAAAAAACAACACAAAACACCAAAACCAAATAACTGATTTTTTTTTTTAGGGGGGGTGGTGTAGGGAGTTGGGCTCCACCTTATGCCCAGGGACTGTTCCTGACTGCGCAGGTCCCCTGTGGTGCATGGGGGACTGTATGTGGTGCTGGGGATTGAACTAGGGTCAGCGGCCTGCAAGCCTTCTCCCCCATCCCTCCCTGTGTCCCAGGAGAAGCCCCCCCATTCCCTGTGCCTCGCTCGATCCCCGCGGCTTGCTTGCTGGCCCCTCAAGGGCTGGGGTCCTCTGCAGTGCCTTAGCATTTGCTCCGCCCTTCCCCCCGCTCAGTCTCAACCTGCAGGGTCACCGGACCTAGTTCTCACCTTCTTTGAGACTTGACCCCAACCCTGCCTTCTCGGGAGACCTGCCTCGGCCCTTCCTGGCTTCTTCCCTGTGCTCCCTGCCCCTCGGATCCCTGTGGGATGTGCCAGATGGGGACAGACCCACCAGGCATTTCTCCGCATTGCCGTGATGTTTCCAGGGCTTTCCTGTGTGAGAGGCACTGGTGTGCCCACCTGTGAGGGCAGTGAGTGTGGGGCAGCTGGGGCAGGTGCTCAGGGGACAGTGTCCAGTGAGTGACCCACTCGCACTGCTGGCCCTGGGCTTCTGTCCTCAGCTGCCCCCACCTGGGGGGCCCTTCTCTCCGCCCTCGATGTTAATTGCCCTTCCCTGCAATTACAGGGGAGCCTGTGGCCCTTTAATCCCAGCCCTGGTACCGGCCCCCCCGTGGTTCTTTCTGAGTTGCTCTTGGGGATGTGTCACGGTCCCTGGGGCATGAGGGATGGTGAGGAGGCTGGAAGGGCTCCAGGTGAGGACCACCTTCTGTGCCTTCGGTCCCAACCCTCATCTTCCTCCTGCAGTCCGAGCAGTCCTCTGTGCGTCTGTCTGGGTCACGACTCAGGACCCGTCCCCTGGAGGCGCAGAGCTCCTGCTGAGTGCGTGTGTGTCTTTCCCAGGTGAGCAGCATGAAGGAGCTGTACCTGCTCATGGAGGAGGAGGAGCTGAGTGCCCAGCACCCTGATAACAAGACCTGCACAGGGGACGGCTGGACCCAAAACACGGTGCGTGCTCCGCCCGTTCCCTGCCCTCCAATCTGTGTCTTCCTGTTGGTGACACCCTGTGGATTCCGCCTCCCTGCTGCTCCCCGTGTGGGGCTCCCACGTCATCCCGGGCAGGGACCTAGGGCCAGGTTATGAAAGGGGGTTGTTTCCCAGGCAAAAGCCATGAATTGTTTGGTGTGTAGGGGACAGTACCCCAGGGCAGGGGCACAGGCTATGGGTTTCGAAGGGTGAATAGGAGCTTGCCTCGTAGAGGATAGGAAAGGACCTTTGGGGACCAACAGAGCTGAGCACAGAGGTGTAGCAAGATATTCTGAAACTGACCGTGGCTTGGGGCGGGCCTGGCCGGGATACGGGGCTCAGGCCAGAATGGCTTGAGGTCTGGAATCAGAAATGGGTCATGGGGCTGGAGGGATAGTCCAGTGGGGAGGGCATTGGCCCTGCATGTGGCTGACTGGGTTCGATCCCGGTATCCCGTATGGTTCCTCGAGCACCCCAGGAGTAATTCCTGAGTGCAGAGTGAGGAGTAAGCCCTGTGCATCACCGGGTGTGACCCCAGAGCCCATCACAGGGTCGGGTCCTCTAGAGCCGTCCAGTGAGCTGGGTCCTGGCACGGGGATGGGGGGGGGCGACTGACTGTAGCAGGCTTGGTGGCCTCGCCGGCTGCAGACAGGAAGGAACCAGGCTGAGCTCAGGGTGTGCTGAGTCACTGGTGCGGGGGCTGCTGTGGAGGGGCCGGTGCCAGGCTGGGGTGGCCCGGGGAGGTCGCGTTGTATCCCCCCGGCAGCCCGGTGCTCCCAGCTCAGTCCCCGTGGGCCGACCTGCCGGAAGCTCCTGTCTGACCCTCGCTTTGGCCCCTGCAGCCCAACGAGTACATCAAGACGCTGGCCGACATGAAGGTGACGCTGAAGGAGCTGTGCTGGCTGCTCCGGGACGAGCGCCAGGGCCTGACGGAGCTGCAGCAGCAGTTTGCCAAGGCCAAGGCCACCTGGGAGACGGAGCGGGCAGAGCTCAGGAGCCACACGGCCCAGGTTCGTCCCTTACCCGCCCTTTCTCCTCTCAGCCAAGACCTTGGTTTGTTGGATCCTGGAGCACAAAGCCTGAGCCATGCTCCTAACAGCATCAGAACCACTTCACCTCCCCTTTGCAGCCCGGAGAAGGCAAGACACTTGTCTGGAGTCACACAGCAAGGGAACCAGAAACTGGAATGCTGTGATTCTTTTGGGCCTCGGGGTTTGGGGTGTGTTGTTTTGGGGCCACCTTCAGCAGGGCTTAGAGCTCACTCCTGACTCTTTACTCAGGGGTCATTCTTGGCAGGGTTCAGAGGGTGCCAGGAACGAACCTGGGTTGGCTGACAGTAGGCAGCTGCCCTCCCTTCTTTTTTTTTTTTTTAGTTTTTGGGTCACACCTGGCGATGCACAGGGGTTACTCCTGACTCTGCACTCAGGAATTACTCCTGGCGGTGCTCAGGGGACCATATGGGATGCTGGGATTTGAACCCGGGTCGGCCGCATGCAAGGCAAACGCCCTACCCACTGTGCTATCACTCCAGCCCCGAGCTGCCCTCCCTTCTGTACCATCTTTCCAGACCTTCCTTTTTTGGCGGGGCACACCCTGCAGTTCCCCACTCTACCAGGGACCCATACCCGGTGCCGGGGCCACGCCCAGGCCAGCACCCATAGCCTTGTGCTCCAGTGTCTGTGTTGAGTCCTGGGGCTGTGCGGTCTCCCCCGCCACCTCAGGCAGGGTCTCTACAGTGATTCCCGAGTTCAGTCGCCCCGTGACTTGCAGGCCGGTGGGACAAGGCCGGCTTCTGGCAGGTTCAGCCAGGAGGTGAGATGCGTCCCTCACTGCAGTTCTGCTAAGCACTGACAAGAATCCTGGGCAGGAGCACTGGCCGCCGAGTCACTGAAAATATCACAATACTCGTCTGAGGCGTGGGGAGACGGCTCGAGGGCTGAGAGCGCCCTGTGGATGCAGGACGCCGGGGCTCCATTCGGCACTGCTCAGCCCCTTCAAACACTGCCAAGAGCACCCCCTTAGCGCCAAGAGCACCCCCTTAGCGCCAAGTTGGGGCTAGCCCCAGAGAGCCACCAGGTGTGGCCCAAAACAAACATGAAAAGTAGTGGTGGGGGGCCAGAGCCGTAGCACAGCAAGGAGGGTGTTTGTGGTGTTTGCCTGTACTCGCCCACTGGGTTCGATCCCGAGTACCCCATTTGGTCAGCACCGCCAGGAGTGATCCCCGAGTACTGAGCCAGGTGTACCTTCTCTGCACTGCCAGGTGTGGCCCCAAAACACAAAAGTAGTTGTGTTTTCGTGAAGGTGCTGAGGTGAAAAGCCTGCAGAGCACATGGCAGAGAATTTGTAAAAGAATATAACCTCGGGGGAATGGTGCCACCAGCAGGTCAACCTGTACGTGTGGGGCGAGTGCATCAGCAGCTTGATGGTGCCTTCAGACTTCTAGATAGCCCAAAATTGCTGCTGTGACTTTTGCCAGACCCCAGCAACTTGGGGCCAAGTTTATCAAGAAATTAAAAGGCCAAAAGCTAGGTATGCAGGAGCCACACTCAAAAACCACCTCTAGCTTAGCTATACAAGCTCATTTATTGGCCTTATTTCAGAGACCCATAAAACTCAAAAGAGATCAGAAGGTGCAGTTAGGACCTGTAATTTAGAGGTAGGTGGGAACCCATGACTGAGAGCCCCAGGCTCGCCTGGACCAGGACTCGGCCTCCTCTCCCCAAGTCCCCAGTTTTCCAGTAGCTTGGCAGCCTCTGGAAGCACACTCACAAACTGCCCCTGGCGCCATGTTATCTCATCAATGGCCAAGACCCAGAGATTATAAACTAAAGCTCCCGGAAGAGAATGACACAATTTCCTGGGTGTTATATTCTATCTATAATAAGCAATACAAAACAAATCGTCTAACATTGCCTTTTTAGCAGGTTTGAGTGGTGGTGAGACTGGTGTTGAAATAGCAAATGTAACCAAAGTAGAGAGAGAGTATGGGGGAAATTGCCACACAGACAGGGGAAGGGTTGGAACAGGGGGAAGACTGGTGATTTTAGTGATGGAAAGTTTGCGCTGGTGAAGGGATGGGTGTTTGATGATTATATGACCCAAGCTCAAACATGAAAGTTTTGTAACTATGTCTCACGGTGAATCAAAAAAAAAATGGGGAAAAATAATAATGCAATAAAGTTAACATTCAGCACTGCACTGTCATCCTGTTGTTCATCAATTTGCTCGAGCAGGCACCAGTAACATCTCCATTGTGAGACTTATTGTTACTGTTTTTGGCGTATCAAATATGCCAGGCTCTGCCGTGCAGACAGGATACTCTCGGTAGCTTGAAATAGAATTAAAAAAAAAAAGTAATGTGGAGTTCATGCCCAATTCAATCAGCTTAATCAATAGTTGAATAAATAGCAGTACTCCTACATTATTTTTTTAAAAAAAGAATATAACCTCATTTAAGTTTTAACCCATTTTGGGTTGATTTTTGTAGGTTGTGTGAGATAAGGGTTTATTTCACTTTGTTGTATGTATTAGGCCAGGTTTCCCAGCTTATTGAGGAGACTCTTTGTCCCCTAACGGGTGTTTTGGTGCCTCTGTCAAATATTGGTTGACTCCAGGTTAGCGGGTGTATTTCTTTTTTTTTTTTTTTTTTGCTTTTTGGGTCACACCCAGCAATGCTCAGTGGTTACTCCTGGCTTTGCACTCAGGAATTACTCCTGGCGGTGCTTGGGGGACCATATGGGATGCCGGGGATCGAACCCGGGTCGGCCGCATGCAAGGCGAACGCCCTACCCGATGTGCTATCACTCCGGCCCCTGCGGGTGTATTTCTGATGGCTCTATTCTGTGTCATTGAACTGTGTGTCTGTTTTTCTGCCAATACCACTCTGTTTTTACTACGTAGCTTTAAAAAAATTAAAAAAAAAAACCCGAAAAAAAGAATATGGCCTGCCTGGATTTCAGGGGCTTAGTTCTGAGCGGAGAGTCAGCCAAAGCTTCCTGAGTGAGGGGTCTGTCCCCTTGCCCCTGGGCCATGTGTGAGGGGGAAGGAAGGAGGGCAGGGAGAGGCCCCAGGGAGGGCAGGGAGAGGGCCATGGAGAGGGCAGGAGAGGCCCCGGGAGAGCTGCCCGGCTTGTTCTCCCCTCTGCAGGCGGAGCTGAAGGCCGGGAAGGGGCCCGGGGAGCGGGCGGGGCCCGACTGGAAGGCCGCCCTGCAGCGGGAGCGAGAGGAGCAGCAGCACCTCCTGGCCGAGTCCTACAGCGCCGTCATGGAGCTCACGCGGCAGCTGCAGATCAGCGAGCACAACTGGAGCCAGGAGAAGCTGCAGCTGGTGGAGCGGCTGCAGAGCGAGAAGCAGCAGGTGGAGCAGCAAGTGAAGGAGCTGCAGAACCGCCTGAGCCAGGTGAGCCCGCGCCACCAGTCCAGTGGTCGGAGAGCCTTCAGATCTGGTTGGGTCCAGGTGCTCAGAGAGGCACAGTCAAGACCAGGCCTTTCTTTCTGCCCATCGCTCGTTTGTCTTCAAACGTTGCCAGTTGGTTTGGTGCTTCTGTCCGAACAGTGTGGCAGTTGCCATGGAAGTTTTCCTTCCCCACCACCTCTGCCCTGGTGGCTTGTCTACCCAGGAACTCATAAGGGAAAACCAAGGGTGGATGCCCTTTAAAACTTGAAATTTTGGGGCCAGAGCAGTAGTACAGCAGGAAGGGCATTTGCTTTGCACGCAGTCGACCTGGGTTCAATCCCCAGCATCCCATATGGACCCCCCATCCACTGCCCGGAGTAATTCCTGAGCACAGATCCAGGAATAACTTCTGAGCATCACCAGGTGTGGCAGAAGAGAGAGAGAAAAAAAAGCAAAGCCCCCTTCTTAATTTTGGATTCAATCCAAATTTGGAGATCTCTGACCAAAAAAGGACATGAGTAGAAAAGAACTACAGGCCATGGCAGCCCCTTAGCCGGCCCCCCACACCCCACACCCCGCTGCTGCTTCTGTTCATTTACCCATTGGGGGAGGGAAGGGGCCTCCCCAGCTGTTCTTGGAGCCCAGGGCCGCTGCCAGTGACACGGAATTGGGCCTGAGGGTCAAGTATTCAGGTCAACCAGGCAGTCTTCTAGGGCCACCAGGGCTACATCTGACAGTGGCTGGGGCCAGGGGTCATGTGGGTCCTGGGGATCAAACTGGAGGCCTTGAGTATGCCACAAAAGCGCTCCACCCTTCTGAGCTAACTCTCAGTGTCTTCCTGTTTTAATTACAGAAATAAAGACTTCATTGTTAAGCCCCAGATAGTGCAAAAGCACACTCCGGCCCACTCGCTCCTTTCTTGCTGCCGAAACGTATATTGACAGAGTCTTATTTGTTAATGTTAACAGAATCACAATGTACATATTGTTTATACTTAGCCTTGTCCTTTGCATCTCCCGAGAGTTGTTCATCCTGGGGTATAAATGGTCCTTTGTTTTCCGAATACGGAGACACACTAGTCATTTCATATTTTAAAAAATCTTTTTTTTTTCTAATCTACACTTTCATCCTGAGCATGAGCACCTTCAGTTTTTTTAAAAGAATATGTCTGGGCCAGAGTGATAACACAGCGAGTAGGGACATTTCCCTGGCATGCAGCAAACCTGGTTCGATGCTTGATATTCCATATAGTCCCCGGAGCCTGCCAGCAGTGGTCCCTGAGTGCAGAGCCAGGAGTAGCTCCTGAGCATCACTGCGTGTGGCCCACACACAAAGAAAAGAAGAGCTGTTTATTCCCTCTGGCTCCGGAGACCCTGTTTATAGCCAGCAAAAATGGCTATGGAAAGAAATTAAAATTAAAAAATAGAGGGTGCTGGAGAAATAATAAAGTGGCAAGGTTTACCTAGGTTCGTTCCCCAGCATCCCATATGGTCCCCCAAGTGCTGCCGAATGACTCTGTTTTCCAATTTGCAAAGAACACAGAGCCAGGAGTTAACCCTGAGCATTGCTGGGTATGGCCCCCCAAAGAAACAAAAAACAAAACACCAAAACAAATGGTTTGGACCACATTCTTCCAGCTATTGCTGCCGTTTAGTTAGTCCAGGCCTCCATGTGAATCCTGGATGTCAGAAAAAGCCATGTTGAAAAAACCTCAAACCAAGCAAGGAGATTCCCCAAACTAACGTCTTTCCTCTCTTCCTTCTCCTTCCTTATTTATTTATTTTGTTTGTGTTTGGGCCACACCCGGTGGCGCTCAGGGCTCACTCCTGGCAGGTTCAGGGGACCATATGGGTCAAGTTGGCTGCGTGCCAGGTCAGCACTGTGCCCCCGTACTATCCCTCTGGCCCCCTGACCAGTCTTCTTTCAACTGGACTCACTCATGCAGCTGTGGCCTCAGCCGGCTCAGCTCTCAGCACCGCCCCGTACTGACAGTTTGAGCCAGGCCTGTCCCTGGCAGTCAGAGGGGTGAGGCCAAAGCCTGAGGACACCCCCCCCCACGCACACACCCCCGCAGACTCACCTGGTTTAGAGTAGTTATACCAGATAGGCGAACTTGACCTTCTGTTCTCTTCTGCCCACTACGGACACTCCAGGATGATTCCTGGGGGCCCAATTCCACCTTGATAGGGGCTTGACTTTACTGCCAAGGGGCTTTTTTGAGGGTGGGGGTTATGGGCATTGGGCCACACTCATCAGTGCTCAGGGATTACTCCTGGCAGGACTTGGGGAACCATATGGGGTGCCAGGCATTGAACCTGAGTCAGCCACATACACAGCAAGTACCCCGCCTATTGTTCTGTCGCTTCGTCCCTGTGGACAGCAGTCTTACCTTTGCCTGTCCCTGCTGCCACTCACGGGGGTGTTCATTCTGCCATGGCCTTATGACTAGTTTTCTGGTGGTGGGTCCCCAAAGAAGCAAAGAGTGGAGGGAGTGGTTTGGACTACACCTGGTGATGCTCAGGACTTACTCCTGGCTTTGTGTTCAGGGGTCACTCCTGGTGGTGGTCGGACAGGGGTCAGCCATCCACGTGCAGGGCAAGCACCTTAACCCCCAGCCCTATCTCTCGGGCCCCCCAGACTTCCTCTTAAAATGCCGGCAGGAGGTTGAGTCTCCAGAATTCTCAGCACCAGGGATGTTCTGGGCTAAAACTGGGAGAGTCACCTGCATCCCTGGTGACCCGTCCGGTGAGTAGCTTGTAGAGGGATGGCAGAAGCCAGGGCTGGGAAGGGACACAGCCAAGAATATGCCTCCCACAAGCCCGGCCTCAGCCTCGGTGGGGAAGAGCTCGGGAGCATGGCCAGGACATGATTCTCTAGTTCCTCGGCCCCCACACTCTCCCCCTCCGCCCTTCCTCACTCCTGCCTTAGTCTCTCGGGCTGGGAGAGGTCCCAGTTGCCCCAAGGTGACCCTGCCTGGCGTTCTGAACAGGGCTGTTACCAACTGTCCTTCCCTGTGGCAAAGGCCACCCTGTGGGAGACAGACATCTCCCGAGCTGCTCCCCCCCTCACTCAGGCTCAGAGTGAGGCCACTGGGCTCCATCATACGCCCCCTTGAGGTGACGAGGGGTAATGAGGGCTCTTGAATTCTGCCCTGGGGTGGGAGCCTTGGGCAGCCTGGATCTGTTTGCCCCTCTGATGTGACTTGACTGCCCCTTCCCTCCTCTGGTGCTTTTGGGAATTGTAGCAGGAAGTAAGACAGGGGCCCAGCCAGATAGTACAAGTAGGTAACGTGTTTGCCTTACTGACCTGGGTTTGAGCCCCAGCACCTCATAGGGGATAGGGGAGTGATTCCTGAGCACAGAACCAGGACTAAGCCCAGAGCACTGCAGGATGTGGCTCAAAAACCAGAAAGGGAAAATAAAAGAATATGGAGCCAAGGGCCTGGAGCAATAGCACAGCGGGTAGGGTGTTTGCCTTGCACGCGGTCGACCCGGGTTCGATTCCCAGCATCCCATATGGTCCCCCGAGCACCACCAGGAGTAATTCCTGAGTGCAGAGCCAGGAGTAACCCCTGTGCATCGCTGGGTGTGACCCAAAAAGCGAAAGAAAGAAAGAAAGAAAGAAAGAAAGAAAGAAAGAAAGAAAGAAAGAAAGAAAGAAAGAAAGAAAGAAAGAAAGAAAGAAAGAAAGAGGAGCCAAAACGATGGTTCAAAGGCTGATACAGGCTTTGCATGCAGGAGGCCCTGAGCACTGTAGGAAGAACCCCTTCCCCAACTGAGGGTTGCCCAGGGGCTCCCCTTCCTTCCAAAAACATAGGAGTGGCAGTGTCACTCTCAGAGGTAGCAGTCGCAAGAGAGCCCGAAGCACTTGCTTTTATTGTTTTGTTCGAAAGTCTCTCTTGGTGCGCGGGAAGGGGCTTCTGAGGCCGTGAGGGGAGGCGTCCGGGCTGCAGAGTGGAGCTTGGGCAGCGGTCCTGCTCCAGGGGGCTCTGCTTGCCCGCCGGCTCACCACTAACTTCCTCTCTGCCCTGGCCTAGCTGCAGAAGGCCGCGGACCCCTGGGCCCTGAAGCATGCCGATCTGGAGAAGCAGGACAACAGCTGGAAAGAGGTGAGGACCGGGGACTCTGGGTCTCTCGCTTCCCTTGTGGTGACTCGCACTCGGGCTCCTCAACCCTGGGCATCCTCCTGTGGCTGCAGCCTGTCCCCCCGGGCCTGGGCAGAGCTGCGTATCTCTGGTCTTGCTGGTCCTCTTTCCCTCTTAATGCCTGGGTGAGAGGCGGTGTGGTCTTGGGTAGGTCACACTCCCTTCCCTGTCACCCTCAGACAGCCTGAGCCCCCAGAGCGCTGACGATTCAAGTTCTGAAAATGGGTCCTGGGGAGCTGCTCCAGGCCTGGGGTGAAACAGAGCGGGGACCCTCTGGTTACCTCTGTCACCCGCCCAGGACAGTGGCTGTGGGTGGGAGTCGCTGCACAGTGCAGCTTAGCCATTGGGTCCATTCTGGGAGCTCCGATGGGCCCAGCATGAGACACCCATGGGGGCGAGAATGGGCCAGACCAGCCCTGACACTGCCCTCCTGTGAGCTCACTGGTGTCCAGACTGACCCTTATGTCTCTTTGGCACAGGCGCACAATGAGAAGGTTCACGACAAGGAGGCTGCTGCCGAAGCTGAGCTTGGAGGAAGCGGTTTAAAGAGGTGCCAACCTGCCTTACTGCCCCGCCCCTGCAACCTCACCCCTCCTCAGCCCTGGGGTCATGACTCCTGCCATCCCTGCCTGAGCCTGCAGCCCCCGCCTCTGCTTAACTCTGCCACGTTGCCCTGCCACTCCCCTCCTTGGGTTGCCCCACTCCAGTGTTGCCCCACCCAATGATCCCACCCTCTTCTGTGTTGCCACGCCCCTACGCCCCCTTGCTGCCCCATCCTCCCCGTGCTGCCCCGCCCTTACCCTTCCTGTATTGCCACGCCCCCTTCCATGTTGCCAGCCCTCCAGCATTCATATAGCGCTCAGCAGAATTGGGAGAGAACCGGAATGTGGGTTTTGTGGGACCATAGTGACTCAGGGGCTCGAAGGCTTGGGGTGCTGAGAATCCCAGCCTGTTGGTTTATTTAATTCCAAGCATGGGAAATGGAACCCCCCCCCATCTATCCTGCCTGGAAAAGAATCTATTCATGCCTTCTTGGGCCTCCTTCCTGTTTCTGGGTTCTGAAGAGTGAGGCTGGGCCCAGGAATATTAGTAGCATCCTAATAATCCAGGGAGAGTCCCCCCGCTTGCAGGACATCACCGCTGTTAGGGGGCCCATGACAGAGTGAGGGCCGCAGAGTGCAGGGCCACCAGAAGGGAGGCAGGCCTGAGGCAGGAGGGCGGCTGCGCGGCAGACCTGAGACTGGAGCAGAATGGGGCAGCGCAGACGGACCCTGGGCAGGAGGTGGGCTGCACAGTGAGCGCTCAGCTTGACTTCCAGCTCTGGCCCTGGGTGGTCTCTGCAGCTGTGTCATTTGCTTGTAGGGTCTTTCGTTTGTTTTGTGGGCCTGGGTATCAGACCTGGGCCCCACATGTACACGACAGGCGCTTTATCTTTGAGAACCACATCCCAGACTCCTAGATTTAGCATGAAGCTGGAACGGTCTGACACGAGAGATACTTAGATGTGCCGAAACTTTCAGTCATTGGCCGGCCTGTGCCAGGCCTGTGCTGGGTATTTATTGGCTCCCTAGTGTGGGTCCCCCGGAAGAAAGCCATGAATGGAGGCTTGACACCTGGAAGCAAGACAGAGGGAGGAGGCTGCCAGTGATGGTTAGTAGCCACTGGACCTAGGCCTCACAGAGGGACTCTGGAGGGGACCTGGGGATTCACAGGAGGGGACCTGGCAGCTCAGATTTGGCACCACGGAGCAGGAGACAGGGAACTGGCCTTCGGGTCTCACCTTCCATGAAAGTGTTCTAGGAGCTTAAACTCCAGACAATTCTACTTCCTCTGTGTGAACGCCGGTGCAGTCGAAGAAGTATGCTCGGGGGCCGGTGGTGGGTAGGTGGGACGGGCAGCCTGGGTGCTACCCACGGGGCCTGAGCTCGACACTCACCTGCCCCAGCTGCGTTCGCGTCCTCCAACACCTCTCTTCCTCCCCTGCTCTTCCCAGGACCAAATCGGTGTCTTCCATGTCTGAGTTTGAAAGTTTGCTGGACTGTTCCCCCTACCTGGCTGGTGAGCCCTCGCGGGGCAAGAAGCCGCCCAGTGGCCCTGCCTTCCCCTTTGTGGGCAGCCAGCCCGTGGACCCAGAGAAGGAGGCCGCAGAGCAGCGCGCGCGCCCGGCCCGGGACTGCCACCGAGCGGGCTGCCAGGAGCCGGCAGGCAGACAGATGCAGCGCAGCTACACGGCGCCTGACAAGACCGGCATCCGCGTCTACTACAGCCCCCCGGTGGCCCGGCGCCTGGGTGTGCCCGTCGTCCACAACCGGGAGGGCAAGATCCTCATCGAGCCAGGCTTCCTCTTCACCACAGCCAAGCCCAAAGAGTCCGCCGAGGCCGACGGGCTGGCCGAGAGCTCCTACGGCCGGTGGCTCTGCAACTTTTCCCGGCAGCGCCTGGATGGGGGCTCCAGTAGCAGCCCGGCCGCCTCGGGCCCCGGCTTCCCTGCGGCCCTGCACGACTTTGAGATCTCGGGCAACATGAGCGACGACATGAAGGAGATCACCAACTGCGTGCGCCAGGCCATGCGCTCGGGCTCGCTGGAGAGGAAGGTCAAGAGCACGTCCAGCCAGACGGTGGGGCTGGCCAGTGTGGGCACGCAGACCATCCGCACGGTCAGCGTGGGCCTGCAGACCGACCCGCCCCGCAGCGGGCTGCACAGCAAGGGCTGGTCACCGCGCGGCAAGCAGCTCTCGTCCTCCCTGGACAAGGTGCACGCGCGCATCGAGCGGCCCTGCTGCTCCCCCAAGTACGGCTCGCCCAAGCTCCAGAGACGCTCGGTGTCCAAGCTGGACGGCGCCAAGGACCGCAGCCTGTGGAACCTGCACCAGGGCAAGCAGAATGGCTCG
Organism: Sorex araneus; assembly: GCF_027595985.1. Classification (NCBI taxonomy): domain Eukaryota; kingdom Metazoa; phylum Chordata; class Mammalia; order Eulipotyphla; family Soricidae; genus Sorex; species Sorex araneus. The sequence continues at coordinate 120,314,173 of NC_073306.1, read as the reverse complement.
GCCTGGGCGCGCTCCACCACCACCCGGGACAGCCCCGTGCTGCGGAACATCAACGACGGCCTCTCCAGCCTCTTCAGCGTGGTGGAGCACTCGGGGAGCACGGAGTCAGTCTGGAAACTGGGCATGTCCGAGGCGCGGCCCAAGCCCGAGCCTCCCAAGTATGGCCTTGTGCAAGAGTTCTTCCGCAACGTGTGCGGACGCGCCCCGAGCCCCACCTCGGCCGCCGGGGAGGAGGGCGCCAAGAAGCCGGAGCCCCTGTCTCCCGCCAGCTACCATCAGCCCGAGAGCGTGGCCAGGATCCTGAACAAGAAGGCGGCCAAGTGCGGCGGCAGTGAGGAGGCCCGACTAGCCGGGCTGCCGCAGGTAGGGAAGGATGGCATCCCCCGGGAGGCAGACGGCCCCACGGTTCTCCCCAATGAGGTAGGTGTCGGCGGGGCTGCGCGGGGCGGGGGGGGGGGGGGCTACCCTTTTCCTTGGGAGACGCGGCTGGCTTCTGAGGTCCAAGCTCCTTTCATTTCTTTGAGGGGTGTGTGTGTGGGGGGCCGTGGGGCAGGGGCTGGGCCACAGTAGGTTGTGCTCAGGGATCACATATGGGGGGACCATATGGGGTGATGGGGTCACACCGGGGCCGGCAGAGTTCAAGGCAAAGCCTTAACCCCTGTACTATCTCGCTGGCCCAGGCCCAGGTGCTTTGGTTTTCACACTCAGGAGTTAACGGTGCGTGTGTTTACCTGGGCTGGGGCCTGGCGGCCCCAGACATGGAAACACTGATTCAAGGGCATGTGGTATGTCTTTGGTCTGGTTTGGTTTATCCTCTGTAATTCTGGGATCACATCCAGAGCTTACTCCTGGCTCTGCGCTCAGGAATCGCTCCTGGTGGTGCTCAAGGGGACCATCTGGGGTGCCAAGGATGGAACCGGGATTGGCCGTGCACAAGGCAAGCGCCTTAACCCCTACACTATCTCTCTGGCCCTAAGGGCGTGCGATCTGAAAGCCAGGGGACCCCAAGCCTGGCCTCCCAGACTGTAGGGCCTCAGCTCACAGGCTTGTGACGTCCTCTCTCCTGCCGTGGCTCCCCTGCCGCCCCGTGGTGGTGTGCCACAGCTGCTCTGCCCAGACGCCCTCACCCTCCTCTCTCTGTCAGGCCACTTCACCATGGCAGCTGGAGACCAGCTGCAGTTCAGCTGCCGTTGGGAGAGAGGGGAGTTAACCACATACAGCAGTGCTGGTAGCTCGGAAACTCAGATCTAGTCAGATCTGGGCCAAGCCCAGTATGTCAGACTCCGGGTCTCAAACGTGCTAGCTATGTACTCTGCCACTCGGGCTCTCCCTGGGCCCACAGCAGGGGAGTTAAGCCGTGAACATTGGCAAGTGCCGTGAATCAGGGCCTTCCCCCCACTCCCCACAACACTCCCCACAGCCCCCTGCTGTGCCAGGGCTCCTTCCCTCTGAGAACCGTCTTGCTGCGCACAGAGAGCCCAGTGCCCCGCCGCTGCTGGCAGCCCCCTCAGCTGTAGTAGGGAATGTCTGCACATCAGTAAGATAACGCACTCGAGTTCCTTTGCACGGCTGGAGAGGCAGCTCGGTGGGGCCAGAGCACATGCTCTGTGCACAGCACGCGCTGGTTTGCAGGGCCCTGACACCACGTGGTTCTCTGATAGATTGTCTTTGTAGAAGCATAAGGCAATGTCCCTGAGGACCCAGTGTCTTATGGAACCCAGGGCAGGACCCAAGGGCCCAGCAGCTTCTCTTGGCCTCCTGGTCTCCTTCCTAAACTTCAGTCATCTGCTCTGACGTGCTCTTTCTCTCTCTCTCTCTCTCTCTCTCTCTCTCTCTCTCTCTCTCTCTCTCTCTCTCTCTCTCTCTCCCTCTCTCTCCCTCTCCCTCTCTCTCCCTCTCTCTCCCTCTCCCTCTCTCTCTCTCTCTCTCTCCCTCTCTCTCCCTCTCCCTCTCTCCCTCTCTCTCTCTCTCTCCCTCTCTCTCTCTCTCTCTCTCTCTCTCTCTCTCTCTCTCTCTCTCTCTCTCTCTCTCTCTCCCTCTCTCTCTCCCTCTCCCTCTCCCCCTCTCTCTCTTGCATTTGGTCTCTGTGATTTGTCCCCACTGTGCTTGTATAAGACCATTCTTTCAGGCATCTGAAACACGTTGCCTCCAGCCCTGCCCCAGGGCCTAGTGTCTGGAGGAAATGAACTCTAACGGCCCCACGCCAGCCCAGGGTGCCCCTTTGGTCTGGTCAGCCCTGCTCCCAGGCGGGACGCTCAGAGAGGGCGGGAGGGGGAGGCCCAGAGCCGTGGGGCGGACTGGGGCAAACCCAACAGTAAGTATTGCAGTCTGGTGATTTGGGGTGTTTCCCTAGTATAAGTAATGCTTCAGAGGACATCTTGGTACGAAAATAGTTTTCTGCATTTTAGTTTATTTTCATAGGTATGAGTACAGAAATGATCTAAGAACATAAAATTTTAAGTGCCGGAGTGATAATGTAATAGGTAGGGTGTTTGCCTCACATGTGGTTTGGTCCCTGACATCCCTTATGAGCCCTGCCAGGAGTATATCTCTGAGTGCAGAGCCAGGAATACCCCTGAGCACTGCTGGGGGTCACCCCTTCCCTTCCCCAAAAGAGTATCAAATTACAGGGTCCGAGACATAGTGTGAGGTGAATGTGCCTCATTCATGGGTCAGTCTTGGTTCAAATTCCGACACCCCACATGGTCCCCTGAGCCCTGCCAGGAGGGATCGCTGAGCTCAAAGCAAGAGTAAACCCTGAGCACTGCCAGGTGCGGCCCAAAAACCCAAAGGAAAAGGAAAAGAAAGAAAAACTGGTCCAGAGAGGGTCTCTAGGGCTGGAGAAATAATACAGTGGGTAGGATGTTTGCCTTGCACACGACTATCCGGGTTCCATCCCCAGCACCCCATATGGTTCCCAACACCGCCAGGAGTGATCCCTGAGCACAGAGCCAGGAGTAAGCCCTGAGCACCGCCAGGTGTGGCCCAGAAGCCAAAATCCAAAATAACAACAACAGTAAAAGAAAAACAGGGGGTCCTCTGGGTGCAGCATTCCCCGAGGTGCTGCCCGGCTGACGCCTGGGCCCAGGCGTCTGCCCACTCGGACCCTGACACCCTCTCTCCTCTGTCTCCCCTCCCCGCTCCTCCCAGGACGCCGTCTGTGACTGCAGTGCCCAGTCTCTGGCCTCCTGCTTCGCACGGCCCTCCCGTTCCGCCATCGTCCGCCACTCTCCTTCCAAGTGCCGGCTCCACGCTGCGGAGTCAGGCTGGTGCGGGGAGGAGAGGGCTGCCCCGCCCAGTGACTGACGGCGCGGGAGGCACCCTGCCCTCAACCAGCCCTGGCCCCGGCAGAGAGGAGAGGAGGCCGGGCACCTGGCCCTCCGCGTTGATGCGCTCCAGAGGGACAGCAGCTAACCCCCCTGCCAGGCTGCAGCCCCCTCCCCCTTCCAGGGACCACGGGGACTCCTGCTGGCCACAGGGAGGGGAGCTCTGACTTCCAGGGGAACCAGCCGGCCCGCGGGAGAAAGGCAGAACTGCACATCGGAGCCCCACGGAGAGAGCGTGGAGAACCCAGTCGCTGGAGCTGCTCCCGGGTGCTCGGGGAGCACCCCTGTCCTGGGACCCCCCACACTCCCGTGCCCACATTTCGGAAGAGTCGAAGAAAGGATACACCCAGAGAAGTTCCCTGCCAGCCATACGCCCTTTCATGGGGGAAAGACACCCATGGAAACAGGTTTGCTTCCGGACTCTGCTCAGGGGACCTGGTGCGCACCCCTGACCCCTGGACCCCCAACACCGCCTCTCCCCGCATCGCTGCTCCGGGCGGCCATGCTTTGGGAGGCATGATAGGGCTGTCGCCGGGGCCTGTGTCTGCTTGGAGCCCTGGATCTCCCTGCCCGCGGCCCGGATGCAGCAGAGACCGGACACCTGGAGCTCAGGGTGGAGGACCTGTGGGGCTGCCCCCACATCATGTGACTCGGGGTCCTGACCTTGCCAGGAGCCCCAGGAGCAGAACTAGGCAGTTGGCCTCCAGGCTCGGGCGCTGTGGGCACCTCTCCCTGCCCCTGGCAGGGGCCACTCCCCATCCAGTTTACTTCCTGCAGTGGGTGCAAGGCAGAAGAAACCCCCTCACTAAGAGGCCCCCCACGTGGGCCATGCTGGGCCAAGGAGTGGCCCAGGAGGCCAGGGCCCAGGACACAGCAGGAGACAGGGACCCGGGAACATATTTCTTGCCTAGTTTTGTTTTTTTCATTTGAAGTTTTTTAATATAAATATTAAGGTGGGTTTACTTTATTTTAATAATTTAATTTACCCCCAAAATTCCCTCAAGTAATTTATTGGCACTTGGGACATGTTTCTTGCCACTGGGAGAACGCAAGGCTCCTGACGCCACGGACAGTCACGGGACCCCCGTGAGAACACAGTGGCTCACCCCCGGCCGCAGGCTCTGCTCCGGTCAGATCTGGGGAAGCCGCTTGCCCAGAAGCACTGGGGCCCACAGCTGGTCAGGGTACAGGCCTCAGCACTGCCTTTCACTCAACACCTGCTGCTCGACCGGCCCCCAGAGGGCAGCGGGCAGCACTGACGTCACCCCTTCTGGAACATTCTCCATCATGTCCCTTCTCCTTCCCTCCCTCTCTGCGTTGCCTTTCTTCTTCTTTTTTAACAAACAAATGCGTCATGCAGATTGCTGAGGCTGCTTTCTCACGGGCCTGCAGCACCCTTCCAGCTCCCCAAGCGAGGCTTGGGGGACAGTCCAGAGAAAGATGCTGTTGCACTTTGCACAGGAGTGTCTGCAGCCCCCGCCGCCTCCTCCGGCCTCTCCCCGCTCTTCTCACCCCGCCCCCCCCCGCCCCTGCCCGGGACTCCCCCGCATTGGGAGGTCACCTGGACCAACTCCCCAGAGTCTTTCTCTTCAGTCCCTCTCTGCCGAACGTTGGGTCACGTCACTGCCACTGCCACCAGCCACTTGCTTGTGACCCAGAGACCGGGCAGGGCCGCCGCTGTGGGCCTGTTCCTGCTGCAGCGCGGCCGCCCTCGCCCGAGAGACCAGGGCCGCCTCCTGGCTCCCGTGAGGGGCGCACTCCAGACTACAAGCCACCAGCCGCCTTCTGCCACCTCTGGCTCCCAGGGAGAAACCCTCGGGAGCCCTGGACCCCGTGTGGCCTTACCATCCTCCTTGTCCCAGGCTGCCGTGTTCGTCCGTGTTGTCTCGGCACCGGGGCCCCGTTCCGGGTCTCCCAACCTCTGCCACTGTCCAAGCTCCCTCGCTCGCCGCGTGCCCGGAGACGCCTCTAGACGTGGGGCTGGACGGGCCGCACCGTGTTCCCTGTAAATATTGGTTTGGTTTGGTTTTTAGCATTTTAAGTAGTCAGCGGTTGTGTTTTCTTTGAGGGAGGGGGCGGTTGGGAGGGGTTGGTTTGTAAAAATCCTGCTCTTTTCAGAATGTAATTTCTAAGTTTGTTTCTTCAAATGCCTTTTATGTCTCAGTAACATTCCCAAAGCAGAAAACTGCCTGACCCACAGTGGGGCGGCACCGCGGAGCCCTGGCCCCCAGGAGGGATCGCTGTCCTTCCCTCTCCCCTCCGCCCGTCTCCCTCTGCTCCCCTCAGCTGAGAGCCCTGAGGCCCTGCGACCCCAGAGGTCTCTAGGCTTGGATCCTGGTGTCGGCACCATCTGGCTGGGAGGAGGTGGGGGACGGGCTGGGTGTCGTGTCTGTATCTGAAGTGGAAACCAAAGCACTTGGTGGCTTTTAGACGCTGCCGGTTAGATGCTTTTAGATCAGCCCTGAGGACCTGGTCCCCGTGTCTCCCAGCTGCCCTTTTTTGCCCTCTCCCAGCCCCCAGCAGTCCCCCGACCACACCCAAAGGCAAACTGACTTAAAATCCCCTCCAGGGGCTGACTCTCTGGGCTGTCCCTTCCTTGGTCCTCTGGGTGGCAGGGCTGAGGGCGCAGAGCAACCTCTCCTGGCCCCAGACTCCTGCTCTGTTCTGTTCTGTCACAGGCCCCTGGTCTTTCCTCGGCTGCCACAGCCTGTCTCCGCCCCTCCTGATTTCCAGGTCGTCCCTGTCTCCCCCCTCCTGTGCACCATGCCTCCTCTCAGCTTCACCAGCGACCCCCCTCCCCCAGCTTCCATCACCACATCTCACTCCTCCGCACTCCACCCTCCATCCCTCCTTGAGCACTTTGCTATTGAGAACTCACCCCCAGGCCGTGCTCTCCTACAACCCCTAGGAGAGCCTGGGCAGGACTGTGGGAAGAGGGACCAGGGTCTCCCACTTTGCAAATTGGAAAACAGAGTCATGTAGCTGGGAAGGCAGAATCGACACTAGAGCTTGGGGCCCCTGGCTGGGTAGCTAGAAGACCCCATTGTATGCCAGTGCCCGACTCAAATCCAAACTTGGTCTGCTCTGAGTCAGCAGAATTGTGTCCCGAGAGTCTGGGACCCCCTCATCAGAATCCTGAGGGCTTCCAGAACATCCCACACAGCGCTGACCATCTTCCATCGTATTTTTGTTTGTTTGTTTATTTGAGGGGCCACACCCAGCCCACAGAGCATCTCTACTGCCCACAGGACATTTTTTAAAAAGTCAATCTTAAAGCGGAGTGCTGAGCTGGGAATTAGAGTCTTGGTCCTCACCTAGCTACAATTTGGTTTAATTATCCTGAAAATATCAAATATTGTCTTAAAAAGCATCAGAGGCATCTAACCGCCTTCATCATGAGATAGTGAAGAGAGTCTTCATGACTCTTGGTTCAGTGAAACAAGAGAAATCGATACAACCCAAAACAGGAATGATCATTCCCCAAACCTACGTGATGTCATTTCCATAATCATGCTACAGAGCCTTTACTCTGGACTTCCTGGCAACTGTGTCAGAAGATACGTCAGTGAGCTGAGTGCATTCTTTGGATGCCAGAGCCCAGAGTCTAATACCTGGCACCGCATAGTTTTCCCAATCACTGAGTTGTAAAAATTCCTCAGCACCACTGGGCACACATCTCCTGGCCCCCAGAGAGAGAGAGAGCGCTACGTTAGACTCCATAATTCAATATGTGTCATGGGGAGTCAGCAGACTGACCCACACCAGCTTCGAACTACTAATTTATAGTGTCTGTCCCTTCTTAAAGACCACCAAACCCAAGGGCTGGAGTGATAGCACAGCGGGTAGGGCGTTTGCCTTGCATGCGGCTGACCCGGGTTCGATTCCCAGCATCCCATATGGTCTCCTGAGCATGGCCAGGGGTAATTCCTGAGTGCAGAGCCAGGAGTGACCCCTGAGCATTGCTGGGTGTGACCCAAAAAGAAAAAAAAAAAAAGACCACTAAACCCAGTGGTGTTTCATGGGTGAACTAAAGATGAATGGATGTTTTTCAGGTGACTTTTAAAAATAAATAACAAATTGCCACCATGTGAATGACCTTGGCCCCAGATCACCTGGCTCTTCTATGCCCCAGTTCCCCGGCTACAAGACGGGTCATACCCTGCCTCTGGCACTGGGGACGGCCAGTGCTCCACAGGGCCCGCAGTCTCCTTCGGATTCCCTGTGGGCCACATCACACACACTGACCCCGGCCAGGTCCCGGAGGTCACAGGGTAATCTGCACCTTTAAGAAAATTATCAAGCAGTTATGCTTAGTATACAATATTTTAAATTCATGATTTACAATTTAAATACAAGTTTTGAAATTTTTTTGAAAAAGCAACTTTTTGTGTTTTTGGGTCATGCCTGGTGATGCTCAGGGGTTACTCTTGGCTCTTCACCCAGGAATTACTCCCCGCGGTGCTTGGGTCCATATGGGATGCTGCAGATTGAACCTGGGTCGGCCGTGTGCAAGGCAAAATGCCCTGCCCACTGTAGTATCGCTCTGACCCCAAAATTTTAAAAAAATTTAGTGGCTTGTATTTGATAGTTTACTCCAATCACCATTACTCCAATCACTTTAAGTTCTGACCATCCCAAAGTAAAGCAGCCGACGACACAGTGACCCGGCTTCCGCCCTGCTCCCGGCCTCTGGGCACCTCTCCTGCTTTCCTGCTTTCTGTCTCTGAACTTGCCTGCGAGGTCCCTCCTGGAGGCAGGTCTTAGTGTGTGTCCTTTTGGCTCCCCCAAGCTCCCCCAGTCCCTCCCCCTGACCTTCCTGTCCCTCCCCCTTACCTGCTCACGGGCTCACACCGGGGCTCACACCAGTACCAGGGGCCCTGAGCAGGTATCCTCTTCTGGACTCCAGGCTTCCTCCCCCAGGACCCAGCACCTCCCTGCCCCTCGGCCCACCCCTGTCTCTCGACCGCTGGGCTTCCCTGTCCTGTTTGCTTTCAAATTGTTGCTCTTCCCTCCTTTGTTTCTTCCCTGTTCTCTCTCTCTCTAATGGGTCTGCCCTACTTAGCTCTGTCCATTGGGCTCCCCCTGGTGACCCACCACCACCACCCAGCCCTGAAACACTGCCCAGTCTCACCTTCTAGCAGCAACTTGTCTTCTGTCACATCTTGTCTCCTTGTCTTCTATCCCCCAACTGTCCCCTGGAGCGTGCATACGGGTGTGTGTGTCTGTGTGTGACTCTGTGTCTTGTGTGTAGGGAGCTTGGATCCTCTGTGTACCTGTGTGTGTCTGTATGGCACTTGGGTCCCTCCTTCATGATCTTACTTGTAAAGCAGCTGCAGCCTGATTCGTTCTCCTGGTCATTCATTCCTCCATCTGTCCATCCATCCATCCATCCATCCATCCATCCATCCATCCATCCATCCATCCACCCTCCCATCCACCCATCTGTCCGTTCTTTGACATCTCATCCCTTCATTTTGCCTTGGCCCTTCCTGCCTTCTGGAGCCACTCACCCTGCACAGCCTATAGGTCCTCCTGCCTCTGTCCTCTGCTCCTCTCTGTGGTGTTTTTACAGTTTGCAAAGGCTGCAGGCCCAAGAACCAGAGGGGCCTGGGACATGCTGGGCCTGGGTCCCTGCTGCTCACCTCCTCCCTCACCATCCTGGAACCCTCCTCGTCTCACCCATCATCCCTCCTCCCCTCCTTCCCCTCCTGGCCTCAAGCAGAGGTGCTTGGGTTTCTGGAATCCTCCTTGACCAAGGGCCAACGCAGGGACCTGGCTGTACCCCACCTGCCCCTCTCAGCTGCCCCCTGAAGAGCCTGGAGACCTGGGCCCGGTCCAGCAGGTGCCACACTTCTCTCTGAGCTTTCTGATGAATTCCAGGATCATCCCATGGGCCTCAGAGTCCTCCCCTCGTATTTTTGGGGTCCCGCCTCACCATTCTTTCTCCATGGGGCCTTCCTGTCCCGACTCCTCTCAGCGGTGCCCCCGGTTTCTGTGCCTTAATTCATTTCTCCGCACAGGGGGCTCCCAGCAGCTTCCCCAGTGTTTGGGTGCCAGGCCCTGGTGGCACCCTGGCACAGCCTCAGGCTCCAGTTGCTGAGCTTGAGTTTCTCTCCGAGGCCTCCGCACAGCAGGAGCACCCCTGGGAGCTGTGTCCATGCGGAGAGTTTTGGCCCAGACCTTGGGATGTCCCGCAAGGGTGATTCTGGTATCTGCAGGTGCTTGTGTAGATCAGCAGTAGAGTGCCTGGCGAGTGCCAGTTTGGCTGACACCAAGAACTGGTGGAAAACATACCCATTTCCATGAACAAACCACCCCTCCTCCTCTTCCTCTTCCCGGAAGCGGGGCAGCAGGGAGAAGGCTCAGGACAGTTTCCTGCCTTGGCTGGGGTCCGGCTCTTGCTTCTGCCCAGTGTCTGGGTATTAGCAAGGGAGTGGAGGGGAGTCCAGTGCTCAGACCGTTCTTCCCCGGGCTCAGTCTTCAAGGGAAAGAAACCAGGTCGTCCAGGATAGAGCTCTAACCCCCAGCCCCTCCCCTCCCCGCCCCGAATCCCCAGGAGACCTTGCAGCCAATGCCAAAACGGAAACACGGAAAGCCAGCGCTATCCCCCAGGAAGCTCTTCTTTCTCCTCTGATCCCCCTTTCCCAGCCCTGCCAGTACTGTGAGCCCTTCTTCTGCCCAGCTGACTTTCCTCGCGAGGATCCTGCAGTTGTGAGCCCGAGACGACAGTCTCCTTGGGCCCAGCTGTCCACCTCTCCTGTCCAGAGTTCTCGCCTCCTGTCTTCAAAGGTTCCTTCCCAGGATGGATTGGGTGCTAGACCAACCTCGGTCCAATATGCCAGCGCTCTCTGCCCCTATGTCTTATTTCAGACAGGAGAATAACTGTACAGTGTAAACTGACAAAACGTTTTTAATGACTGTAGATTGAAAATAAAGTATGTCATATAAACCGTTTCTGTCGACTTGGCCGCCTCTCTGATTTCTCTCACCTGGGGCTGGGGCTTCTGGTAGATTTGAAACTCGACTTTGGGTCATCTTTGTTGTCCAGGAAGGAGGAGGGCCCTGGAAGTGCCCCGGCCAGCCAGCTAGGAGGGAATCACCAGGAGTTCCTGGGTGCTGACCGAAGATACCTGAACCTCTTCCCAAAGTGTGATATGCCAGGCTGGAGGGATAGCATAGCGGGTAGGGCGTTTACCTTGCACGTGGCCGACCCGGGTTCAAATCCTAGCATCCCATATGGTCCCCTGAGCACGCCAGGAGTAATTCCTGAGTGCAGAGCCAGGAGTAACCCCTGTGCATCGCCAGGTGTGACCCAAAAACCAAAAAAAAAAAAAAAACCAACAAAAAACCAAAGTGTGATATGCCCACTGAGAACTGCAGAGTGCCCAAAATGGGACCCCTAAAGACCAGTGGGGGACCGGAGAAGGTTCACTGGCTGGGATGCGTGCTATATGCTCTACATGCAGGAGGCTTGGGTTTGGTCCACAGCCCCTCGAACACTGCTAGGAGTGACCCCTGAGCACAGAGCAAGGAGTAGGCCCTGAGCACTGCTGTGTATAGCTCAAAGGCCCC